>NW_027415609.1:0-207307 GCF_964106895.1 Numenius arquata
TTCCGTAGGGGCCTGTGGTGTTCCCTAGGGGCCTGTAGAGTCTCGTACGGTTCCGTAGGGGCCTGTGGTGTTCCCTAGGGGCCTGTAGAGTCTCGTACAGTTCCATAGGGTCCTGTAGGTTTCCATAAGCGCCCGCAGAGGTCTGAAGGGGCCCGTACTGTTCCGTAAGGATCCACAGGGCTCCGTAGGGCTTCGTAGGTTCTTTAGAGGCCTGTAGAGTACCGCAGGGGCCAGTAGTGTTCTGTAGGGCCTTCCATAGGGGCTGGCAGTGTTCCGTAGGGTCCTCTAGGTTGAGTAAGTGCCCCGCAGGAGTCTGTAGGAGTCTGTGGGATTCTGTAAGGTTCCGGAGGGTTCTGCAGGGTTCCGTAGGGGCCCGTAGAGTTCCGTAGTGGCTGGTAAAGTTCCCTAGGGCCCTGTAGGGTTCCGTAACTGCCTGCAAGGGTCTTGAGGCTTCCGTAGGGGCTGGTAGGGTTCCATAAAGTTCCGTGGGTTCCTGCAGAGTTCTGCAAGTGCCCGCAAGGGCCTGTAAGGGCCCACAGTGTTTCTGTCAGGTTCCGTAGAGTTCCGTAGGGGCCATAGGTTTCCGTAGCGGCTGGTAGTGTTCCGTAGGGGTCTGTAGGGTTCCGTAGGCACCTGCAGTGTTCTGTAGGAGCCCATAGGGTTTTAGTGAGGTTCCGTTGTGTTGCTAAGGGTGTTGTAGAGTGCTGTCGGGTCCTGGAGTATTCTGTAGGGTTCCAGAGGGGCTCGTAGGGTTCCGTTGAAATCTGTAGGCTTCCCTAGGGGCCCGTGGAGTCCCGTAGATTTCCGTAGGGACCTGTAGGGTTGTGTAAGTGCCGCAGGGGTTGGTAGGAGCTTGTAGGGTGCCATAAGTTTCCAGAGGGTTGTGTAGGGTTCCGTAGGGGCCTGTGGTGTTCCCTAGGGGCCTGTAGAGTCTCGTACAGTTCCGTAGGGTCCTGTAGGTTTCCATAAGCGCCCGCAGAGGTCTGAAGGGGCCCGTACTGTTCCGTAAGGATCCACAGGGCTCCGTAGAGCTTCGTAGGTTCCCTAGAGGCCTGTAGAGTACCGCAGGAGCCAGTAGTGTTCTGTAGGGCCCCGTAGGGTTCCTTCCATAGGGGCTGGCAGTGTTCCGTAGGGGCCTCTAGGGTTGAGTAAGTGCCCGCAGGAGTCTGTAGGAGTCTGTGGGATTCTGTAAGGTTCAGAGGTTTCTGCAGGGTTCCGTAGGGGCCCGTAGAGTTCCGTAGTGGCTGGTAAAGTTCCCTAGGGCCCTGTACCGTTCCGTAACTGCCTGCAAGGGTCTTTAGGCTTCCGTAGGGGCTGGTAGGGTTCCATAAAGTTCCGTGGGTTCCTGCAGAGTTCTGCAAGTGCCCGCAAGGGCCTGTAGGGGCGCACAGTGTTTCTGTCAGGTTCCGTAGAGTTCCGTAGGGGCCATAGGTTTCCGTAGTGGCTGGTAGTATTCCGTAGGGGTCTGTAGGGTTCCGTAGGCACCTGCAGTGTTCTGTAGGAGCCCATAGGGTTTTAGTGAGGTTCCGTTGTGTTGCTAAGGTGTTGTAGAGTGCTGTCGGGTCCTGGAGTATTCTGTAGGGTTCCAGAGGGGCTCGTAGGTTTCCGTCAAAATCTGTAGGCTTTCCTAGGGGCCCGTGGAGTCCCGTAGATTTCCGTAGGGGCCTGTAGGGTTGTGTAAGTGCCCGCAGGGGTTGGTAGGAGCTTGTAGGGTGCCATAAGTTTCCAGAGGGTTGTGTAGGGTTCCGTAGGGGCCTGTGGTGTTCCCTAGGGGCCTGTAGAGTCTCGTACAGTTCCGTAGGGTCCTGTAGGTTTCCATAAGCACCCGCAGAGGTCTGAAGGGGCCCGTACTGTTCCGTAAGGATCCATAGGGCTCCGTAGAGCTTCGTAGGTTCCCTAGAGGCCTGTAGAGTACCGCAGGAGCCAGTAGTGTTCTGTAGGGCCCCGTAGGGTTCCTTCCATAGGGGCTGGCAGTGTTCCGTAGGGGCCTCTAGGGTTGAGTAAGTGCCCGCAGGAGTCTGTAGGAGTCTCTGGGATTCTGTAAGGTTCCGGAGGGTTCTGCAGGGTTCCGTAGGGGCCCGTAGAGTTCCGTAGTGGCTGGTAAAATTCCCTAGGGCCCTGTACCGTTCCGTAACTGCCTGCAAGGGTCTTTAGGCTTCCGCAGGGGCTGGTAGGGTTCCATAAAGTTCCGTGGGTTCCTGCAGAGTTCTGCAAGTGCCCGCAAGGGCCTGTAGGGGCGCACAGTGTTTCTGTCAGGTTCCGTAGAGTTCCGTAGGGGCCATAGGTTTCCGTAGCGGCTGGTAGTATTCCGTAGGGGTCTGTAGGGTTCCGTAGGCACCTGCAGTGTTCTGTAGGAGCCCATAGGGTTTTCGAGAGGTTCCGTTGTGTTGCTAAGGGTCTTGTAGAGTGCTGTCGGGTCCTGGAGTATTCTGTAGGGTTCCAGAGGGGATCGTAGGGTTCCGTCAAAATCTGTAGGCTTCCCTAGGGGCCCTCGGAGTCCCGTAGATTTCCGTAGGGGCCTGTAGGGTTGTGTAAGTGCCCGCAGGGGTTGGTAGGAGCTTGTAGGGTGCCATAAGTTTCCAGAGGGTTGTGTAGGGTTCCGTAGGGGCCTGTGGTGTTCCCTAGGGGCCTCTAGAGTCTCGTACAGTTCCATAGGGTCCTGTAGGTTTCCATAAGCGCCCGCAGAGGTCTGAAGGGGCCCGTACTGTTCCATAAGGATCCATAGGGCTCCGTAGAGCTTCGTAGGTTCCCTATAGGCCTGTAGAGTACCGCAGGAGCCAGTAGTGTTCTGTAGGGCCCCATAGGGTTCCTTCCATAGGGGCTGGCAGTGTTCCGTAGGGTCCTCTAGGGTTGAGTAAGTGCCCACAGGAGTCTGTAGGAGTCTGTGGGATTCTGTAAGGTTCTGGAGGGTTCTGCAGGGTTCTGTAGGGGCCCGTAGAGTTCCGTAGTGGCTGGTAAAGTTCCCTAGGGCCCTGTACCGTTCCGTAACTGCCTGCAAGGGTCTTTAGGCTTCCATAGGGGCTGGTAGGGTTCCATAGAGTTCCGTGGGATCCTGCAGAGTTCTGCAAGTGCCCGCAAGGGCCTGTAGGGGCCCACAGTGTTTCTGTTAGGTCCCGTAGAGTTCCATAGGGGCCATAGGTTTCCGTAGCGGCTGGTAGTATTCCGTAGGGGTCTGTAGGGTTCCGTAGGCACCTGCAGTGTTCTGTAGGAGCCCATAGGGTTTTAGTGAGGTTCCGTTGTGTTGCTAAGGGTCTTGTAGAGTGCTGTCGGGTCCTGGAGTATTCTGTAGGGTTCCAGAGGGGCTCGTAGGGTTCCGTCGAAATCTGTAGGCTTCCCTAGGGGCCCGTGGAGTCCCGTAGATTTCCGTAGGGACCTGTAGGGTTGTGTAAGTGCCCGCAGGGGTTGGTAGGAGCTTGTAGGGTGCCATAAGTTTCCGCATGGTTGTGTAGGGTTCCGTAGGGGCCTGTGGTGTTCCCTAGGGAACTGTAGAGTCTCGTACGGTTCCGTAGGGGCCTGTGGTGTTCCCTAGGGGCCTGTAGAGTCTCGTACAGTTCCATAGGGTCCTGTAGGTTTCCATAAGCGCCCGCAGAGGTCTGAAGGGGCCCGTACTGTTCCGTAAGGATCCACAGGGCTCCGTAGGGCTTCGTAGGTTCTTTAGAGGCCTGTAGAGTACCGCAGGGGCCAGTAGTGTTCTGTAGGGCCTTCCATAGGGGCTGGCAGTGTTCCGTAGGGTCCTCTAGGGTTGAGTAAGTGCCCGCAGGAGTCTGTAGGAGTCTGTGGGATTCTGTAAGGTTCCGGAGGGTTCTGCAGGGTTCCGTAGGGGCCCGTAGAGTTCCGTAGTGGCTGGTAAAGTTCCCTAGGGCCCTGTAGGGTTCCGTAACTGCCTGCAAGGGTCTTTAGGCTTCCGTAGGGGCTGGTAGGGTTCCATAAAGTTCCGTGGGTTCCTGCAGAGTTCTGCAAGTGCCCGCAAGGGCCTGTAAGGGCCCGCAGTGTTTCTGTCAGGTTCCGTAGAGTTCCGTAGGGGCCATAGGTTTCCGTAGCGGCTGGTAGTGTTCCGTAGGGGTCTGTAGGGTTCCGTAGGCACCTGCAGTGTTCTGTAGGAGCCCATAGGGTTTTAGTGAGGTTCCGTTGTGTTGCTAAGGGTGTTGTAGAGTGCTGTCGGGTCCTGGAGTATTCTGTAGGGTTCCAGAGGGGCTCGTAGGGTTCCGTTGAAATCTGTAGGCTTCCCTAGGGGCCCGTGGAGTCCCGTAGATTTCCGTAGGGACCTGTAGGGTTGTGTAAGTGCCCGCAGGGGTTGGTAGGAGCTTGTAGGGTGCCATAAGTTTCCAGAGGGTTGTGTAGGGTTCCGTAGGGGCCTGTGGTGTTCCCTAGGGGCCTGTAGAGTCTCGTACAGTTCCGTAGGGTCCTGTAGGTTTCCATAAGCGCCCGCAGAGGTCTGAAGGGGCCCGTACTGTTCCGTAAGGATCCACAGGGCTCCGTAGAGCTTCGTAGGTTCCCTAGAGGCCTGTAGAGTACCGCAGGAGCCAGTAGTGTTCTGTAGGGCCCCATAGGGTTCCTTCCATAGGGGCTGGCAGTGTTCCGTAGGGTCCTCTAGGGTTGAGTAAGTGCCCGCAGGAGTCTGTAGGAATCCGTGGGATTCTGTAAGGTTCCGGAGGGTTCTGCAGGGTTCCGTAGGGGCCCGTAGAGTTCCGTAGTGGCTGGTAAAGTTCCGTAGGGCCCTGTACCGTTCCGTAACTGCCTGCAAGGGTCTTTAGGCTTCCGTAGGGGCTGGTAGGGTTCCATAAAGTTCCGTGGGTTCCTGCAGAGTTCTGCAAGTGCCCGCAAGGGCCTGTAGGGGCGCACAGTGTTTCTGTCAGGTTCCGTAGAGTTCCGTAGGGGCCATAGGTTTCCGTAGTGGCTGGTAGTATTCCGTAGGGGTCTGTAGGGTTCCGTAGGCACCTGCAGTGTTCTGTAGGAGCCCATAGGGTTTTAGTGAGGTTCCGTTGTGTTGCTAAGGGTGTTGTAGAGTGCTGTCGGGTCCTGGAGTATTCTGTAGGGTTCCAGAGGGGCTCGTAGGTTTCCGTCAAAATCTGTAGGCTTTCCTAGGGGCCCGTGGAGTCCCGTAGATTTCCGTAGGGGCCTGTAGGGTTGTGTAAGTGCCCGCAGGGGTTGGTAGGAGCTTGTAGGGTGCCATAAGTTTCCAGAGGGTTGTGTAGGGTTCCGTAGGGGCCTGTGGTGTTCCCTAGGGGCCTGTAGAGTCTCGTACAGTTCCGTAGGGTCCTGTAGGTTTCCATAAGCACCCGCAGAGGTCTGAAGGGGCCCGTACTGTTCCGTAAGGATCCATAGGGCTCCGTAGAGCTTCGTAGGTTCCCTAGAGGCCTGTAGAGTACCGCAGGAGCCAGTAGTGTTCTGTAGGGCCCCGTAGGGTTCCTTCCATAGGGGCTGGCAGTGTTCCGTAGGGGCCTCTAGGGTTGAGTAAGTGCCCGCAGGAGTCTGTAGGAGTCTCTGGGATTCTGTAAGGTTCCGGAGGGTTCTGCAGGGTTCCGTAGGGGCCCGTAGAGTTCCGTAGTGGCTGGTAAAATTCCCTAGGGCCCTGTACCGTTCCGTAACTGCCTGCAAGGGTCTTTAGGCTTCCGCAGGGGCTGGTAGGGTTCCATAAAGTTCCGTGGGTTCCTGCAGAGTTCTGCAAGTGCCCGCAAGGGCCTGTAGGGGCGCACAGTGTTTCTGTCAGGTTCCGTAGAGTTCCATAGGGGCCATAGGTTTCCGTAGCGGCTGGTAGTATTCCGTAGGGGTCTGTAGGGTTCCGTAGGCACCTGCAGTGTTCTGTAGGAGCCCATAGGGTTTTCGAGAGGTTCCGTTGTGTTGCTAAGGGTGTTGTAGAGTGCTGTCGGGTCCTGGAGTATTCTGTAGGGTTCCAGAGGGGCTCGTAGGGTTCCGTCAAAATCTGTAGGCTTCCCTAGGGGCCCTCGGAGTCCCGTAGATTTCCGTAGGGGCCTGTAGGGTTGTGTAAGTGCCCGCAGGGGTTGGTAGGAGCTTGTAGGGTGCCATAAGTTTCCGCATGGTTGTGTAGGGTTCCGTAGGGGCCTGTGGTGTTCCCTAGGGGCCTGTAGAGTCTCGTACAGTTCCATAGGGTCCTGTAGGTTTCCATAAGCACCCGCAGAGGTCTGAAGGGGCCCGTACTGTTCCATAAGGATCCATAGGGCTCCGTAGAGCTTCGTAGGTTCCCTATAGGCCTGTAGAGTACCGCAGGAGCCAGTAGTGTTCTGTAGGGCCCCATAGGGTTCCTTCCATAGGGGCTGGCAGTGTTCCGTAGGGTCCTCTAGGGTTGAGAAAGTGCCCACAGGAGTCTGTAGGAGTCTGTGGGATTCTGTAAGGTTCTGGAGGGTTCTGCAGGGTTCTGTAGGGGCCCGTAGAGTTCCGTAGTGGCTGGTAAAGTTCCCTAGGGCCCTGTACCGTTCCGTAACTGCCTGCAAGGGTCTTTAGGCTTCCATAGGGGCTGGTAGGGTTCCATAGAGTTCCGTGGGATCCTGCAGAGTTCTGCAAGTGCCCGCAAGGGCCTGTAGGGGCCCACAGTGTTTCTGTTAGGTCCCGTAGAGTTCCATAGGGGCCATAGGTTTCCGTAGCGGCTGGTAGTATTCCGTAGGGGTCTGTAGGGTTCCGTAGGCACCTGCAGTGTTCTGTAGGAGCCCATAGGGTTTTAGTGAGGTTCCGTTGTGTTGCTAAGGGTCTTGTAGAGTGCTGTCGGGTCCTGGAGTATTCTGTAGGGTTCCAGAGGGGCTCGTAGGGTTCCGTCGAAATCTGTAGGCTTCCCTAGGGGCCCGTGGAGTCCCGTAGATTTCCGTAGGGACCTGTAGGGTTGTGTAAGTGGCCGCAGGGGTTGGTAGGAGCTTGTAGGGTGCCATAAGTTTCCGCATGGTTGTGTAGGGTTCCGTAGGGGCCTGTGGTGTTCCCTAGGGGCCTGTAGAGTCTCGTAGGGTTCCGTAGGGGCCTGTGGTGTTCCCTAGGGGCCTGTAGAGTCTCGTACAGTTCCATAGGGTCCTGTAGGTTTCCATAAGCGCCCGCAGAGGTCTGAAGGGGCCCGTACTGTTCCGTAAGGATCCACAGGGCTCCGTAGGGCTTCGTAGGTTCTTTAGAGGCCTGTAGAGTACCGCAGGGGCCAGTAGTGTTCTGTAGGGCCTTCCATAGGGGCTGGCAGTGTTCCGTAGGGTCCTCTAGGGTTGAGTAAGTGCCCGCAGGAGTCTGTAGGAGTCTGTGGGATTCTGTAAGGTTCCGGAGGGTTCTGCAGGGTTCCGTAGGGGCCCGTAGAGTTCCGTAGTGGCTGGTAAAGTTCCCTAGGGCCCTGTAGGGTTCCGTAACTGCCTGCAAGGGTCTTTAGGCTTCCGTAGGGGCTGGTAGGGTTCCATAAAGTTCCGTGGGTTCCTGCAGAGTTCTGCAAGTGCCCGCAAGGGCCTGTAAGGGCCCACAGTGTTTCTGTCAGGTTCCGTAGAGTTCCGTAGGGGCCATAGGTTTCCGTAGCGGCTGGTAGTGTTCCGTAGGGGTCTGTAGGGTTCCGTAGGCACCTGCAGTGTTCTGTAGGAGCCCATAGGGTTTTAGTGAGGTTCCGTTGTGTTGCTAAGGGTGTTGTAGAGTGCTGTCGGGTCCTGGAGTATTCTGTAGGGTTCCAGAGGGGCTCGTAGGGTTCCGTTGAAATCTGTAGGCTTCCCTAGGGGCCCGTGGAGTCCCGTAGATTTCCGTAGGGACCTGTAGGGTTGTGTAAGTGCCCGCAGGGGTTGGTAGGAGCTTGTAGGGTGCCATAAGTTTCCAGAGGGTTGTGTAGGGTTCCGTAGGGGCCTGTGGTGTTCCCTAGGGGCCTGTAGAGTCTCGTACAGTTCCGTAGGGTCCTGTAGGTTTCCATAAGCGCCCGCAGAGGTCTGAAGGGGCCCGTACTGTTCCGTAAGGATCCACAGGGCTCCGTAGAGCTTCGTAGGTTCCCTAGAGGCCTGTAGAGTACCGCAGGAGCCAGTAGTGTTCTGTAGGGCCCCATAGGGTTCCTTCCATAGGGGCTGGCAGTGTTCCGTAGGGTCCTCTAGGGTTGAGTAAGTGCCCGCAGGAGTCTGTAGGAATCCGTGGGATTCTGTAAGGTTCCGGAGGGTTCTGCAGGGTTCCGTAGGGGCCCGTAGAGTTCCGTAGTGGCTGGTAAAGTTCCGTAGGGCCCTGTACCGTTCCGTAACTGCCTGCAAGGGTCTTTAGGCTTCCGTAGGGGCTGGTAGGGTTCCATAAAGTTCCGTGGGTTCCTGCAGAGTTCTGCAAGTGCCCGCAAGGGCCTGTAGGGGCGCACAGTGTTTCTGTCAGGTTCCGTAGAGTTCCGTAGGGGCCATAGGTTTCCGTAGTGGCTGGTAGTATTCCGTAGGGGTCTGTAGGGTTCCGTAGGCACCTGCAGTGTTCTGTAGGAGCCCATAGGGTTTTAGTGAGGTTCCGTTGTGTTGCTAAGGGTGTTGTAGAGTGCTGTCGGGTCCTGGAGTATTCTGTAGGGTTCCAGAGGGGCTCGTAGGTTTCCGTCAAAATCTGTAGGCTTTCCTAGGGGCCCGTGGAGTCCCGTAGATTTCCGTAGGGGCCTGTAGGGTTGTGTAAGTGCCCGCAGGGGTTGGTAGGAGCTTGTAGGGTGCCATAAGTTTCCAGAGGGTTGTGTAGGGTTCCGTAGGGGCCTGTGGTGTTCCCTAGGGGCCTGTAGAGTCTCGTACAGTTCCGTAGGGTCCTGTAGGTTTCCATAAGCACCCGCAGAGGTCTGAAGGGGCCCGTACTGTTCCGTAAGGATCCATAGGGCTCCGTAGAGCTTCGTAGGTTCCCTAGAGGCCTGTAGAGTACCGCAGGAGCCAGTAGTGTTCTGTAGGGCCCCGTAGGGTTCCTTCCATAGGGGCTGGCAGTGTTCCGTAGGGGCCTCTAGGGTTGAGTAAGTGCCCGCAGGAGTCTGTAGGAGTCTCTGGGATTCTGTAAGGTTCCGGAGGGTTCTGCAGGGTTCCGTAGGGGCCCGTAGAGTTCCGTAGTGGCTGGTAAAATTCCCTAGGGCCCTGTACCGTTCCGTAACTGCCTGCAAGGGTCTTTAGGCTTCCGCAGGGGCTGGTAGGGTTCCATAAAGTTCCGTGGGTTCCTGCAGAGTTCTGCAAGTGCCCGCAAGGGCCTGTAGGGGCGCACAGTGTTTCTGTCAGGTTCCGTAGAGTTCCATAGGGGCCATAGGTTTCCGTAGCGGCTGGTAGTATTCCGTAGGGGTCTGTAGGGTTCCGTAGGCACCTGCAGTGTTCTGTAGGAGCCCATAGGGTTTTCGAGAGGTTCCGTTGTGTTGCTAAGGGTCTTGTAGAGTGCTGTCGGGTCCTGGAGTATTCTGTAGGGTTCCAGAGGGGCTCGTAGGGTTCCGTCAAAATCTGTAGGCTTCCCTAGGGGCCCTCGGAGTCCCGTAGATTTCCGTAGGGGCCTGTAGGGTTGTGTAAGTGCCCGCAGGGGTTGGTAGGAGCTTGTAGGGTGCCATAAGTTTCCGCATGGTTGTGTAGGGTTCCGTAGGGGCCTGTGGTGTTCCCTAGGGGCCTGTAGAGTCTCGTACAGTTCCATAGGGTCCTGTAGGTTTCCATAAGCGCCCGCAGAGGTCTGAAGGGGCCCGTACTGTTCCATAAGGATCCATAGGGCTCCGTAGAGCTTCGTAGGTTCCCTAGAGGCCTGTAGAGTACCGCAGGAGCCAGTAGTGTTCTGTAGGGCCCCATAGGGTTCCTTCCATAGGGGCTGGCAGTGTTCCGTAGGGTCCTCTAGGGTTGAGTAAGTGCCCACAGGAGTCTGTAGGAGTCTGTGGGATTCTGTAAGGTTCTGGAGGGTTCTGCAGGGTTCTGTAGGGGCCCGTAGAGTTCCGTAGTGGCTGGTAAAGTTCCCTAGGGCCCTGTACCGTTCCGTAACTGCCTGCAAGGGTCTTTAGGCTTCCGTAGGGGCTGGTAGGGTTCCATAAAGTTCCGTGGGTTCCTGCAGAGTTCTGCAAGTGCCCGCAAGGGCCTGTAGGGGCGCACAGTGTTTCTGTCAGGTTCCGTAGAGTTCCGTAGGGGCCATAGGTTTCCGTAGCGGCTGGTAGTGTTCCGTAGGGGTCTGTAGGGTTCCGTAGGCACCTGCAGTGTTCTGTAGGAGCCCATAGGGTTTTAGTGAGGTTCCGTTGTGTTGCTAAGGGTGTTGTAGAGTGCTGTCGGGTCCTGGAGTATTCTGTAGGGTTCCAGAGGGGCTCGTAGGGTTCCGTTGAAATCTGTAGGCTTCCCTAGGGGCCCGTGGAGTCCCGTAGATTTCCGTAGGGACCTGTAGGGTTGTGTAAGTGCCCGCAGGGGTTGGTAGGAGCTTGTAGGGTGCCATAAGTTTCCAGAGGGTTGTGTAGGGTTCCGTAGGGGCCTGTGGTGTTCCCTAGGGAAGTGTAGAGTCTCGTACGGTTCCGTAGGGGCCTGTGGTGTTCCCTAGGGGCCTGTAGAGTCTCGTACGGTTCCGTAGGGGCCTGTGGTGTTCCCTAGGGGCCTGTAGAGTCTCGTACAGTTCCATAGGGTCCTGTAGGTTTCCATAAGCGCCCGCAGAGGTCTGAAGGGGCCCGTACTGTTCCGTAAGGATCCACAGGGCTCCGTAGGGCTTCGTAGGTTCTTTAGAGGCCTGTAGAGTACCGCAGGAGCCAGTAGTGTTCTGTAGGGCCCCATAGGGTTCCTTCCATAGGGGCTGGCAGTGTTCCGTAGGGTCCTCTAGGGTTGAGTAAGTGCCCGCAGGAGTCTGTAGGAATCCGTGGGATTCTGTAAGGTTCCGGAGGGTTCTGCAGGGTTCCGTAGGGGCCCGTAGAGTTCCGTAGTGGCTGGTAAAGTTCCCTAGGGCCCTGTAGGGTTCCGTAACTGCCTGCAATGGTCTTTAGGCTTCCGTAGGGGCTGGTAGGGTTCCATAAAGTTCCGTGGGTTCCTGCAGAGTTCTACAAGTGCCCGCAAGGGCCTGTAGGGGCCCACAGTGTTTCTGTCAGGTTCCGTAGAGTTCCGTAGGGGCCATAGGTTTCCGTAGCGGCTGGTAGTGTTCCGTAGGGGTCTGTAGGGTTCCGTAGGCACCTGCAGTGTTCTGTAGGAGCCCATAGGGTTTTAGTGAGGTTCCGTTGTGTTGGTAAGGGTCTTGTAGAGTGCTGTCGGGTCCTGGAGTATTCTGTAGGGTTCCAGAGGGGCTCGTAGGGTTCCGTCGAAATCTGTAGCCTTCCCTAGGGGCCCGTGGAGTCCCGTAGATTTCCGTAGGGACCTGTAGGGTTGTGTAAGTGGCCGCAGGGGTTGGTAGGAGCTTGTAGGGTGCCATAAGTTTCCAGAGGGTTGTGTAGGGTTCCGTAGGGGCCTGTGGTGTTCCCTAGGGGCCTGTAGAGTCTTGTACATTTCCATAGGGTCCTGTAGGTTTCCATAAGCACCCGCAGAGGTCTGAAGGGGCCCGTACTGTTCCGTAAGGATCCACAGGGCTCCGTAGAGCTTCGTAGGTTCCCTAGAGGCCTGTAGAGTACCGCAGGAGCCAGTAGTGTTCTGTAGGGCCCCGTAGGGTTCCTTCCATAGGGGCTGGCAGTGTTCCGTAGGGTCCTCTAGGGTTGAGTAAGTGCCCGCAGGAGTCTGTAGGAGTCTGTGGGATTCTGTAAGGTTCCGGAGGGTTCTGCAGGGTTCCGTAGGGGCCCGTAGAGTTCCGTAGTGGCTGGTAAAGTTCCCTAGGGCCCTGTACAGTTCCGTAACTGCCTGCAAGGGTCTTTAGGCTTCCGTAGGGGCTGGTAGGGTTCCATAAAGTTCCGTGGGTTCCTGCAGAGTTCTGCAAGTGCCCGCAAGGGCCTGTAGGGGCGCACAGTGTTTCTGTCAGGTTCCGTAGAGTTCCGTAGGGGCCATAGGTTTCCGTAGCGGCTGGTAGTGTTCCGTAGGGGTCTGTAGGGTTCCGTAGGCACCTGCAGTGTTCTGTAGGAGCCCATAGGGTTTTAGTGAGGTTCCGTTGTGTTGCTAAGGGTGTTGTAGAGTGCTGTCGGGTCCTGGAGTATTCTGTAGGGTTCCAGAGGGGCTCGTAGGGTTCCGTCGAAATCTGTAGGCTTCCCTAGGGGCCCGTGGAGTCCCGTAGATTTCCGTAGGGACCTGTAGGGTTGTGTAAGTGCCCGCAGGGGTTGGTAGGAGCTTGTAGGGTGCCATAAGTTTCCAGAGGGTTGTGTAGGGTTCCGTAGGGGCCTGTGGTGTTCCCTAGGGGCCTGTAGAGTCTTGTACATTTCCATAGGGTCCTGTAGGTTTCCATAAGCACCCGCAGAGGTCTGAAGGGGCCCGTACTGTTCCGTAAGGATCCACAGGGCTCCGTAGAGCTTCGTAGGTTCCCTAGAGGCCTGTAGAGTACCGCAGGAGCCAGTAGTGTTCTGTAGGGCCCCGTAGGGTTCCTTCCATAGGGGCTGGCAGTGTTCCGTAGGGTCCTCTAGGGTTGAGTAAGTGCCCGCAGGAGTCTGTAGGAATCCGTGGGATTCTGTAAGGTTCCGGAGGGTTCTGCAGGGTTCCGTAGGGGCCCGTAGAGTTCCGTAGTGGCTGGTAAAGTTCCCTAGGGCCCTGTACCGTTCCGTAACTGCCTGCAAGGGTCTTGAGGCTTCCGTAGGGGCTGGTAGGGTTCCATAAAGTTCCGTGGGTTCCTGCAGAGTTCTACAAGTGCCCGCAAGGGCCTGTAGGGGCCCACAGTGTTTCTGTCAGGTTCCGTAGAGTTCCGTAGGGGCCATAGGTTTCCGTAGCAGCTGGTAGTGTTCCGTAGGGGTCTGTAGGGTTCCGTAGGCACCTGCAGTGTTCTGTAGGAGCCCATAGGGTTTTCGAGAGGTTCCGTTGTGTTGCTAAGGGTCTTGTAGAGTGCTGTCGGGTCCTGGAGTATTCTGTAGGGTTCCAGAGGGGCTCGTAGGGTTCCGTCAAAATCTGTAGGCTTCCCTAGGGGCCCTCGGAGTCCCGTAGATTTCCGTAGGGGCCTGTAGGGTTGTGTAAGTGCCCGCAGGGGTTGGTAGGAGCTTGTAGGGTGCCATAAGTTTCCAGAGGGTTGTGTAGGGTTCCGTAGGGGTCTGTGGTGTTCCCTAGGGGCCTGTAGAGTCTCGTACAGTTCCATAGGGTCCTGTAGGTTTCCATAAGCGCCCGCAGAGGTCTGAAGGGGCCCGTACTGTTCCATAAGGATCCATAGGGCTCCGTAGAGCTTCGTAGGTTCCCTAGAGGCCTGTAGAGTACCGCAGGAGCCAGTAGTGTTCTGTAGGGGCCCGTAGGGTTCCTTCCATAGGGGCTGGCAGTGTTCCGTAGGGTCCTCTAGGGTTGAGTAAGTGCCCGCAGGAGTCTGTAGGAATCCGTGGGATTCTGTAAGGTTCCGGAGGGTTCTGCAGGGTTCCGTAGGGGCCCGTAGAGTTCCGTAGTGGCTGGTAAAGTTCCGTAGGGCCCTGTACCGTTCCGTAACTGCCTGCAAGGGTCTTTAGGCTTCCGTAGGGGCTGGTAGGGTTCCATAAAGTTCCGTGGGTTCCTGCAGAGTTCTGCAAGTGCCCGCAAGGGCCTGTAGGGGCGCACAGTGTTTCTGTCAGGTTCCGTAGAGTTCCGTAGGGGCCATAGGTTTCCGTAGTGGCTGGTAGTATTCCGTAGGGGTCTGTAGGGTTCCGTAGGCACCTGCAGTGTTCTGTAGGAGCCCATAGGGTTTTAGTGAGGTTCCGTTGTGTTGCTAAGGGTGTTGTAGAGTGCTGTCGGGTCCTGGAGTATTCTGTAGGGTTCCAGAGGGGCTCGTAGGTTTCCGTCAAAATCTGTAGGCTTTCCTAGGGGCCCGTGGAGTCCCGTAGATTTCCGTAGGGGCCTGTAGGGTTGTGTAAGTGCCCGCAGGGGTTGGTAGGAGCTTGTAGGGTGCCATAAGTTTCCAGAGGGTTGTGTAGGGTTCCGTAGGGGCCTGTGGTGTTCCCTAGGGGCCTCTAGAGTCTCGTACAGTTCCATAGGGTCCTGTAGGTTTCCATAAGCGCCCGCAGAGGTCTGAAGGGGCCCGTACTGTTCCATAAGGATCCATAGGGCTCCGTAGAGCTTCGTAGGTTCCCTATAGGCCTGTAGAGTACCGCAGGAGCCAGTAGTGTTCTGTAGGGCCCCATAGGGTTCCTTCCATAGGGGCTGGCAGTGTTCCGTAGGGTCCTCTAGGGTTGAGTAAGTGCCCACAGGAGTCTGTAGGAGTCTGTGGGATTCTGTAAGGTTCTGGAGGGTTCTGCAGGGTTCTGTAGGGGCCCGTAGAGTTCCGTAGTGGCTGGTAAAGTTCCCTAGGGCCCTGTACCGTTCCGTAACTGCCTGCAAGGGTCTTTAGGCTTCCATAGGGGCTGGTAGGGTTCCATAGAGTTCCGTGGGATCCTGCAGAGTTCTGCAAGTGCCCGCAAGGGCCTGTAGGGGCCCACAGTGTTTCTGTTAGGTCCCGTAGAGTTCCATAGGGGCCATAGGTTTCCGTAGCGGCTGGTAGTATTCCGTAGGGGTCTGTAGGGTTCCGTAGGCACCTGCAGTGTTCTGTAGGAGCCCATAGGGTTTTAGTGAGGTTCCGTTGTGTTGCTAAGGGTCTTGTAGAGTGCTGTCGGGTCCTGGAGTATTCTGTAGGGTTCCAGAGGGGCTCGTAGGGTTCCGTCGAAATCTGTAGGCTTCCCTAGGGGCCCGTGGAGTCCCGTAGATTTCCGTAGGGACCTGTAGGGTTGTGTAAGTGCCCGCAGGGGTTGGTAGGAGCTTGTAGGGTGCCATAAGTTTCCGCATGGTTGTGTAGGGTTCCGTAGGGGCCTGTGGTGTTCCCTAGGGGCCTGTAGAGTCTCGTACGGTTCCGTAGGGGCCTGTGGTGTTCCCTAGGGGCCTGTAGAGTCTCGTACAGTTCCATAGGGTCCTGTAGGTTTCCATAAGCGCCCGCAGAGGTCTGAAGGGGCCCGTACTGTTCCGTAAGGATCCACAGGGCTCCGTAGGGCTTCGTAGGTTCTTTAGAGGCCTGTAGAGTACCGCAGGGGCCAGTAGTGTTCTGTAGGGCCTTCCATAGGGGCTGGCAGTGTTCCGTAGGGTCCTCTAGGGTTGAGTAAGTGCCCGCAGGAGTCTGTAGGAGTCTGTGGGATTCTGTAAGGTTCCGGAGGGTTCTGCAGGGTTCCGTAGGGGCCCGTAGAGTTCCGTAGTGGCTGGTAAAGTTCCCTAGGGCCCTGTAGGGTTCCGTAACTGCCTGCAAGGGTCTTTAGGCTTCCGTAGGGGCTGGTAGGGTTCCATAAAGTTCCGTGGGTTCCTGCAGAGTTCTGCAAGTGCCCGCAAGGGCCTGTAAGGGCCCACAGTGTTTCTGTCAGGTTCCGTAGAGTTCCGTAGGGGCCATAGGTTTCCGTAGCGGCTGGTAGTGTTCCGTAGGGGTCTGTAGGGTTCCGTAGGCACCTGCAGTGTTCTGTAGGAGCCCATAGGGTTTTAGTGAGGTTCCGTTGTGTTGCTAAGGGTGTTGTAGAGTGCTGTCGGGTCCTGGAGTATTCTGTAGGGTTCCAGAGGGGCTCGTAGGGTTCCGTTGAAATCTGTAGGCTTCCCTAGGGGCCCGTGGAGTCCCGTAGATTTCCGTAGGGACCTGTAGGGTTGTGTAAGTGCCCGCAGGGGTTGGTAGGAGCTTGTAGGGTGCCATAAGTTTCCAGAGGGTTGTGTAGGGTTCCGTAGGGGCCTGTGGTGTTCCCTAGGGGCCTGTAGAGTCTCGTACAGTTCCGTAGGGTCCTGTAGGTTTCCATAAGCGCCCGCAGAGGTCTGAAGGGGCCCGTACTGTTCCGTAAGGATCCACAGGGCTCCGTAGAGCTTCGTAGGTTCCCTAGAGGCCTGTAGAGTACCGCAGGAGCCAGTAGTGTTCTGTAGGGCCCCGTAGGGTTCCTTCCATAGGGGCTGGCAGTGTTCCGTAGGGTCCTCTAGGGTTGAGTAAGTGCCCGCAGGAGTCTGTAGGAGTCTGTGGGATTCTGTAAGGTTCCAGAGGTTTCTGCAGGGTTCCGTAGGGGCCCGTAGAGTTCCGTAGTGGCTGGTAAAGTTCCCTAGGGCCCTGTACCGTTCCGTAACTGCCTGCAAGGGTCTTTAGGCTTCCGTAGGGGCTGGTAGGGTTCCATAAAGTTCCGTGGGTTCCTGCAGAGTTCTGCAAGTGCCCGCAAGGGCCTGTAGGGGCGCACAGTGTTTCTGTCAGGTTCCGTAGAGTTCCGTAGGGGCCATAGGTTTCCGTAGTGGCTGGTAGTATTCCGTAGGGGTCTGTAGGGTTCCGTAGGCACCTGCAGTGTTCTGTAGGAGCCCATAGGGTTTTAGTGAGGTTCCGTTGTGTTGCTAAGGGTGTTGTAGAGTGCTGTCGGGTCCTGGAGTATTCTGTAGGGTTCCAGAGGGGCTCGTAGGTTTCCGTCAAAATCTGTAGGCTTTCCTAGGGGCCCGTGGAGTCCCGTAGATTTCCGTAGGGGCCTGTAGGGTTGTGTAAGTGCCCGCAGGGGTTGGTAGGAGCTTGTAGGGTGCCATAAGTTTCCAGAGGGTTGTGTAGGGTTCCGTAGGGGCCTGTGGTGTTCCCTAGGGGCCTGTAGAGTCTCGTACAGTTCCGTAGGGTCCTGTAGGTTTCCATAAGCACCCGCAGAGGTCTGAAGGGGCCCGTACTGTTCCGTAAGGATCCATAGGGCTCCGTAGAGCTTCGTAGGTTCCCTAGAGGCCTGTAGAGTACCGCAGGAGCCAGTAGTGTTCTGTAGGGCCCCGTAGGGTTCCTTCCATAGGGGCTGGCAGTGTTCCGTAGGGGCCTCTAGGGTTGAGTAAGTGCCCGCAGGAGTCTGTAGGAGTCTCTGGGATTCTGTAAGGTTCCGGAGGGTTCTGCAGGGTTCCGTAGGGGCCCGTAGAGTTCCGTAGTGGCTGGTAAAATTCCCTAGGGCCCTGTACCGTTCCGTAACTGCCTGCAAGGGTCTTTAGGCTTCCGCAGGGGCTGGTAGGGTTCCATAAAGTTCCGTGGGTTCCTGCAGAGTTCTGCAAGTGCCCGCAAGGGCCTGTAGGGGCGCACAGTGTTTCTGTCAGGTTCCGTAGAGTTCCGTAGGGGCCATAGGTTTCCGTAGCGGCTGGTAGTATTCCGTAGGGGTCTGTAGGGTTCCGTAGGCACCTGCAGTGTTCTGTAGGAGCCCATAGGGTTTTCGAGAGGTTCCGTTGTGTTGCTAAGGGTCTTGTAGAGTGCTGTCGGGTCCTGGAGTATTCTGTAGGGTTCCAGAGGGGCTCGTAGGGTTCCGTCAAAATCTGTAGGCTTCCCTAGGGGCCCTCGGAGTCCCGTAGATTTCCGTAGGGGCCTGTAGGGTTGTGTAAGTGCCCGCAGGGGTTGGTAGGAGCTTGTAGGGTGCCATAAGTTTCCAGAGGGTTGTGTAGGGTTCCGTAGGGGCCTGTGGTGTTCCCTAGGGGCCTCTAGAGTCTCGTACAGTTCCATAGGGTCCTGTAGGTTTCCATAAGCGCCCGCAGAGGTCTGAAGGGGCCCGTACTGTTCCATAAGGATCCATAGGGCTCCGTAGAGCTTCGTAGGTTCCCTATAGGCCTGTAGAGTACCGCAGGAGCCAGTAGTGTTCTGTAGGGCCCCATAGGGTTCCTTCCATAGGGGCTGGCAGTGTTCCGTAGGGTCCTCTAGGGTTGAGTAAGTGCCCACAGGAGTCTGTAGGAGTCTGTGGGATTCTGTAAGGTTCTGGAGGGTTCTGCAGGGTTCTGTAGGGGCCCGTAGAGTTCCGTAGTGGCTGGTAAAGTTCCCTAGGGCCCTGTACCGTTCCGTAACTGCCTGCAAGGGTCTTTAGGCTTCCATAGGGGCTGGTAGGGTTCCATAGAGTTCCGTGGGATCCTGCAGAGTTCTGCAAGTGCCCGCAAGGGCCTGTAGGGGCCCACAGTGTTTCTGTTAGGTCCCGTAGAGTTCCATAGGGGCCATAGGTTTCCGTAGCGGCTGGTAGTATTCCGTAGGGGTCTGTAGGGTTCCGTAGGCACCTGCAGTGTTCTGTAGGAGCCCATAGGGTTTTAGTGAGGTTCCGTTGTGTTGCTAAGGGTCTTGTAGAGTGCTGTCGGGTCCTGGAGTATTCTGTAGGGTTCCAGAGGGGCTCGTAGGGTTCCGTCGAAATCTGTAGGCTTCCCTAGGGGCCCGTGGAGTCCCGTAGATTTCCGTAGGGACCTGTAGGGTTGTGTAAGTGCCCGCAGGGGTTGGTAGGAGCTTGTAGGGTGCCATAAGTTTCCGCATGGTTGTGTAGGGTTCCGTAGGGGCCTGTGGTGTTCCCTAGGGAACTGTAGAGTCTCGTACGGTTCCGTAGGGGCCTGTGGTGTTCCCTAGGGGCCTGTAGAGTCTCGTACAGTTCCATAGGGTCCTGTAGGTTTCCATAAGCGCCCGCAGAGGTCTGAAGGGGCCCGTACTGTTCCGTAAGGATCCACAGGGCTCCGTAGGGCTTCGTAGGTTCTTTAGAGGCCTGTAGAGTACCGCAGGGGCCAGTAGTGTTCTGTAGGGCCTTCCATAGGGGCTGGCAGTGTTCCGTAGGGTCCTCTAGGGTTGAGTAAGTGCCCGCAGGAGTCTGTAGGAGTCTGTGGGATTCTGTAAGGTTCCGGAGGGTTCTGCAGGGTTCCGTAGGGGCCCGTAGAGTTCCGTAGTGGCTGGTAAAGTTCCCTAGGGCCCTGTAGGGTTCCGTAACTGCCTGCAAGGGTCTTTAGGCTTCCGTAGGGGCTGGTAGGGTTCCATAAAGTTCCGTGGGTTCCTGCAGAGTTCTGCAAGTGCCCGCAAGGGCCTGTAAGGGCCCGCAGTGTTTCTGTCAGGTTCCGTAGAGTTCCGTAGGGGCCATAGGTTTCCGTAGCGGCTGGTAGTGTTCCGTAGGGGTCTGTAGGGTTCCGTAGGCACCTGCAGTGTTCTGTAGGAGCCCATAGGGTTTTAGTGAGGTTCCGTTGTGTTGCTAAGGGTGTTGTAGAGTGCTGTCGGGTCCTGGAGTATTCTGTAGGGTTCCAGAGGGGCTCGTAGGGTTCCGTTGAAATCTGTAGGCTTCCCTAGGGGCCCGTGGAGTCCCGTAGATTTCCGTAGGGACCTGTAGGGTTGTGTAAGTGCCCGCAGGGGTTGGTAGGAGCTTGTAGGGTGCCATAAGTTTCCAGAGGGTTGTGTAGGGTTCCGTAGGGGCCTGTGGTGTTCCCTAGGGGCCTGTAGAGTCTCGTACAGTTCCGTAGGGTCCTGTAGGTTTCCATAAGCGCCCGCAGAGGTCTGAAGGGGCCCGTACTGTTCCGTAAGGATCCACAGGGCTCCGTAGAGCTTCGTAGGTTCCCTAGAGGCCTGTAGAGTACCGCAGGAGCCAGTAGTGTTCTGTAGGGCCCCGTAGGGTTCCTTCCATAGGGGCTGGCAGTGTTCCGTAGGGGCCTCTAGGGTTGAGTAAGTGCCCGCAGGAGTCTGTAGGAGTCTCTGGGATTCTGTAAGGTTCCGGAGGGTTCTGCAGGGTTCCGTAGGGGCCCGTAGAGTTCCGTAGTGGCTGGTAAAATTCCCTAGGGCCCTGTACCGTTCCGTAACTGCCTGCAAGGGTCTTTAGGCTTCCGCAGGGGCTGGTAGGGTTCCATAAAGTTCCGTGGGTTCCTGCAGAGTTCTGCAAGTGCCCGCAAGGGCCTGTAGGGGCGCACAGTGTTTCTGTCAGGTTCCGTAGAGTTCCATAGGGGCCATAGGTTTCCGTAGCGGCTGGTAGTATTCCGTAGGGGTCTGTAGGGTTCCGTAGGCACCTGCAGTGTTCTGTAGGAGCCCATAGGGTTTTCGAGAGGTTCCGTTGTGTTGCTAAGGGTGTTGTAGAGTGCTGTCGGGTCCTGGAGTATTCTGTAGGGTTCCAGAGGGGCTCGTAGGGTTCCGTCAAAATCTGTAGGCTTCCCTAGGGGCCCTCGGAGTCCCGTAGATTTCCGTAGGGGCCTGTAGGGTTGTGTAAGTGCCCGCAGGGGTTGGTAGGAGCTTGTAGGGTGCCATAAGTTTCCGCATGGTTGTGTAGGGTTCCGTAGGGGCCTGTGGTGTTCCCTAGGGGCCTGTAGAGTCTCGTACAGTTCCATAGGGTCCTGTAGGTTTCCATAAGCACCCGCAGAGGTCTGAAGGGGCCCGTACTGTTCCATAAGGATCCATAGGGCTCCGTAGAGCTTCGTAGGTTCCCTATAGGCCTGTAGAGTACCGCAGGAGCCAGTAGTGTTCTGTAGGGCCCCATAGGGTTCCTTCCATAGGGGCTGGCAGTGTTCCGTAGGGTCCTCTAGGGTTGAGAAAGTGCCCACAGGAGTCTGTAGGAGTCTGTGGGATTCTGTAAGGTTCTGGAGGGTTCTGCAGGGTTCTGTAGGGGCCCGTAGAGTTCCGTAGTGGCTGGTAAAGTTCCCTAGGGCCCTGTACCGTTCCGTAACTGCCTGCAAGGGTCTTTAGGCTTCCATAGGGGCTGGTAGGGTTCCATAGAGTTCCGTGGGATCCTGCAGAGTTCTGCAAGTGCCCGCAAGGGCCTGTAGGGGCCCACAGTGTTTCTGTTAGGTCCCGTAGAGTTCCATAGGGGCCATAGGTTTCCGTAGCGGCTGGTAGTATTCCGTAGGGGTCTGTAGGGTTCCGTAGGCACCTGCAGTGTTCTGTAGGAGCCCATAGGGTTTTAGTGAGGTTCCGTTGTGTTGCTAAGGGTCTTGTAGAGTGCTGTCGGGTCCTGGAGTATTCTGTAGGGTTCCAGAGGGGCTCGTAGGGTTCCGTCGAAATCTGTAGGCTTCCCTAGGGGCCCGTGGAGTCCCGTAGATTTCCGTAGGGACCTGTAGGGTTGTGTAAGTGGCCGCAGGGGTTGGTAGGAGCTTGTAGGGTGCCATAAGTTTCCGCATGGTTGTGTAGGGTTCCGTAGGGGCCTGTGGTGTTCCCTAGGGGCCTGTAGAGTCTCGTAGGGTTCCGTAGGGGCCTGTGGTGTTCCCTAGGGGCCTGTAGAGTCTCGTACAGTTCCATAGGGTCCTGTAGGTTTCCATAAGCGCCCGCAGAGGTCTGAAGGGGCCCGTACTGTTCCGTAAGGATCCACAGGGCTCCGTAGGGCTTCGTAGGTTCTTTAGAGGCCTGTAGAGTACCGCAGGGGCCAGTAGTGTTCTGTAGGGCCTTCCATAGGGGCTGGCAGTGTTCCGTAGGGTCCTCTAGGGTTGAGTAAGTGCCCGCAGGAGTCTGTAGGAGTCTGTGGGATTCTGTAAGGTTCCGGAGGGTTCTGCAGGGTTCCGTAGGGGCCCGTAGAGTTCCGTAGTGGCTGGTAAAGTTCCCTAGGGCCCTGTAGGGTTCCGTAACTGCCTGCAAGGGTCTTTAGGCTTCCGTAGGGGCTGGTAGGGTTCCATAAAGTTCCGTGGGTTCCTGCAGAGTTCTGCAAGTGCCCGCAAGGGCCTGTAAGGGCCCACAGTGTTTCTGTCAGGTTCCGTAGAGTTCCGTAGGGGCCATAGGTTTCCGTAGCGGCTGGTAGTGTTCCGTAGGGGTCTGTAGGGTTCCGTAGGCACCTGCAGTGTTCTGTAGGAGCCCATAGGGTTTTAGTGAGGTTCCGTTGTGTTGCTAAGGGTGTTGTAGAGTGCTGTCGGGTCCTGGAGTATTCTGTAGGGTTCCAGAGGGGCTCGTAGGGTTCCGTTGAAATCTGTAGGCTTCCCTAGGGGCCCGTGGAGTCCCGTAGATTTCCGTAGGGACCTGTAGGGTTGTGTAAGTGCCCGCAGGGGTTGGTAGGAGCTTGTAGGGTGCCATAAGTTTCCAGAGGGTTGTGTAGGGTTCCGTAGGGGCCTGTGGTGTTCCCTAGGGGCCTGTAGAGTCTCGTACAGTTCCGTAGGGTCCTGTAGGTTTCCATAAGCGCCCGCAGAGGTCTGAAGGGGCCCGTACTGTTCCGTAAGGATCCACAGGGCTCCGTAGAGCTTCGTAGGTTCCCTAGAGGCCTGTAGAGTACCGCAGGAGCCAGTAGTGTTCTGTAGGGCCCCATAGGGTTCCTTCCATAGGGGCTGGCAGTGTTCCGTAGGGTCCTCTAGGGTTGAGTAAGTGCCCGCAGGAGTCTGTAGGAATCCGTGGGATTCTGTAAGGTTCCGGAGGGTTCTGCAGGGTTCCGTAGGGGCCCGTAGAGTTCCGTAGTGGCTGGTAAAGTTCCGTAGGGCCCTGTACCGTTCCGTAACTGCCTGCAAGGGTCTTTAGGCTTCCGTAGGGGCTGGTAGGGTTCCATAAAGTTCCGTGGGTTCCTGCAGAGTTCTGCAAGTGCCCGCAAGGGCCTGTAGGGGCGCACAGTGTTTCTGTCAGGTTCCGTAGAGTTCCGTAGGGGCCATAGGTTTCCGTAGTGGCTGGTAGTATTCCGTAGGGGTCTGTAGGGTTCCGTAGGCACCTGCAGTGTTCTGTAGGAGCCCATAGGGTTTTAGTGAGGTTCCGTTGTGTTGCTAAGGGTGTTGTAGAGTGCTGTCGGGTCCTGGAGTATTCTGTAGGGTTCCAGAGGGGCTCGTAGGTTTCCGTCAAAATCTGTAGGCTTTCCTAGGGGCCCGTGGAGTCCCGTAGATTTCCGTAGGGGCCTGTAGGGTTGTGTAAGTGCCCGCAGGGGTTGGTAGGAGCTTGTAGGGTGCCATAAGTTTCCAGAGGGTTGTGTAGGGTTCCGTAGGGGCCTGTGGTGTTCCCTAGGGGCCTGTAGAGTCTCGTACAGTTCCGTAGGGTCCTGTAGGTTTCCATAAGCACCCGCAGAGGTCTGAAGGGGCCCGTACTGTTCCGTAAGGATCCATAGGGCTCCGTAGAGCTTCGTAGGTTCCCTAGAGGCCTGTAGAGTACCGCAGGAGCCAGTAGTGTTCTGTAGGGCCCCGTAGGGTTCCTTCCATAGGGGCTGGCAGTGTTCCGTAGGGGCCTCTAGGGTTGAGTAAGTGCCCGCAGGAGTCTGTAGGAGTCTCTGGGATTCTGTAAGGTTCCGGAGGGTTCTGCAGGGTTCCGTAGGGGCCCGTAGAGTTCCGTAGTGGCTGGTAAAATTCCCTAGGGCCCTGTACCGTTCCGTAACTGCCTGCAAGGGTCTTTAGGCTTCCGCAGGGGCTGGTAGGGTTCCATAAAGTTCCGTGGGTTCCTGCAGAGTTCTGCAAGTGCCCGCAAGGGCCTGTAGGGGCGCACAGTGTTTCTGTCAGGTTCCGTAGAGTTCCATAGGGGCCATAGGTTTCCGTAGCGGCTGGTAGTATTCCGTAGGGGTCTGTAGGGTTCCGTAGGCACCTGCAGTGTTCTGTAGGAGCCCATAGGGTTTTCGAGAGGTTCCGTTGTGTTGCTAAGGGTCTTGTAGAGTGCTGTCGGGTCCTGGAGTATTCTGTAGGGTTCCAGAGGGGCTCGTAGGGTTCCGTCAAAATCTGTAGGCTTCCCTAGGGGCCCTCGGAGTCCCGTAGATTTCCGTAGGGGCCTGTAGGGTTGTGTAAGTGCCCGCAGGGGTTGGTAGGAGCTTGTAGGGTGCCATAAGTTTCCGCATGGTTGTGTAGGGTTCCGTAGGGGCCTGTGGTGTTCCCTAGGGGCCTGTAGAGTCTCGTACAGTTCCATAGGGTCCTGTAGGTTTCCATAAGCGCCCGCAGAGGTCTGAAGGGGCCCGTACTGTTCCATAAGGATCCATAGGGCTCCGTAGAGCTTCGTAGGTTCCCTAGAGGCCTGTAGAGTACCGCAGGAGCCAGTAGTGTTCTGTAGGGCCCCATAGGGTTCCTTCCATAGGGGCTGGCAGTGTTCCGTAGGGTCCTCTAGGGTTGAGTAAGTGCCCACAGGAGTCTGTAGGAGTCTGTGGGATTCTGTAAGGTTCTGGAGGGTTCTGCAGGGTTCTGTAGGGGCCCGTAGAGTTCCGTAGTGGCTGGTAAAGTTCCCTAGGGCCCTGTACCGTTCCGTAACTGCCTGCAAGGGTCTTTAGGCTTCCGTAGGGGCTGGTAGGGTTCCATAAAGTTCCGTGGGTTCCTGCAGAGTTCTGCAAGTGCCCGCAAGGGCCTGTAGGGGCGCACAGTGTTTCTGTCAGGTTCCGTAGAGTTCCGTAGGGGCCATAGGTTTCCGTAGCGGCTGGTAGTGTTCCGTAGGGGTCTGTAGGGTTCCGTAGGCACCTGCAGTGTTCTGTAGGAGCCCATAGGGTTTTAGTGAGGTTCCGTTGTGTTGCTAAGGGTGTTGTAGAGTGCTGTCGGGTCCTGGAGTATTCTGTAGGGTTCCAGAGGGGCTCGTAGGGTTCCGTTGAAATCTGTAGGCTTCCCTAGGGGCCCGTGGAGTCCCGTAGATTTCCGTAGGGACCTGTAGGGTTGTGTAAGTGCCCGCAGGGGTTGGTAGGAGCTTGTAGGGTGCCATAAGTTTCCAGAGGGTTGTGTAGGGTTCCGTAGGGGCCTGTGGTGTTCCCTAGGGAAGTGTAGAGTCTCGTACGGTTCCGTAGGGGCCTGTGGTGTTCCCTAGGGGCCTGTAGAGTCTCGTACGGTTCCGTAGGGGCCTGTGGTGTTCCCTAGGGGCCTGTAGAGTCTCGTACAGTTCCATAGGGTCCTGTAGGTTTCCATAAGCGCCCGCAGAGGTCTGAAGGGGCCCGTACTGTTCCGTAAGGATCCACAGGGCTCCGTAGGGCTTCGTAGGTTCTTTAGAGGCCTGTAGAGTACCGCAGGAGCCAGTAGTGTTCTGTAGGGCCCCATAGGGTTCCTTCCATAGGGGCTGGCAGTGTTCCGTAGGGTCCTCTAGGGTTGAGTAAGTGCCCGCAGGAGTCTGTAGGAATCCGTGGGATTCTGTAAGGTTCCGGAGGGTTCTGCAGGGTTCCGTAGGGGCCCGTAGAGTTCCGTAGTGGCTGGTAAAGTTCCCTAGGGCCCTGTAGGGTTCCGTAACTGCCTGCAATGGTCTTTAGGCTTCCGTAGGGGCTGGTAGGGTTCCATAAAGTTCCGTGGGTTCCTGCAGAGTTCTACAAGTGCCCGCAAGGGCCTGTAGGGGCCCACAGTGTTTCTGTCAGGTTCCGTAGAGTTCCGTAGGGGCCATAGGTTTCCGTAGCGGCTGGTAGTGTTCCGTAGGGGTCTGTAGGGTTCCGTAGGCACCTGCAGTGTTCTGTAGGAGCCCATAGGGTTTTAGTGAGGTTCCGTTGTGTTGGTAAGGGTCTTGTAGAGTGCTGTCGGGTCCTGGAGTATTCTGTAGGGTTCCAGAGGGGCTCGTAGGGTTCCGTCGAAATCTGTAGCCTTCCCTAGGGGCCCGTGGAGTCCCGTAGATTTCCGTAGGGACCTGTAGGGTTGTGTAAGTGGCCGCAGGGGTTGGTAGGAGCTTGTAGGGTGCCATAAGTTTCCAGAGGGTTGTGTAGGGTTCCGTAGGGGCCTGTGGTGTTCCCTAGGGGCCTGTAGAGTCTTGTACATTTCCATAGGGTCCTGTAGGTTTCCATAAGCACCCGCAGAGGTCTGAAGGGGCCCGTACTGTTCCGTAAGGATCCACAGGGCTCCGTAGAGCTTCGTAGGTTCCCTAGAGGCCTGTAGAGTACCGCAGGAGCCAGTAGTGTTCTGTAGGGCCCCGTAGGGTTCCTTCCATAGGGGCTGGCAGTGTTCCGTAGGGTCCTCTAGGGTTGAGTAAGTGCCCGCAGGAGTCTGTAGGAGTCTGTGGGATTCTGTAAGGTTCCGGAGGGTTCTGCAGGGTTCCGTAGGGGCCCGTAGAGTTCCGTAGTGGCTGGTAAAGTTCCCTAGGGCCCTGTACAGTTCCGTAACTGCCTGCAAGGGTCTTTAGGCTTCCGTAGGGGCTGGTAGGGTTCCATAAAGTTCCGTGGGTTCCTGCAGAGTTCTGCAAGTGCCCGCAAGGGCCTGTAGGGGCGCACAGTGTTTCTGTCAGGTTCCGTAGAGTTCCGTAGGGGCCATAGGTTTCCGTAGCGGCTGGTAGTGTTCCGTAGGGGTCTGTAGGGTTCCGTAGGCACCTGCAGTGTTCTGTAGGAGCCCATAGGGTTTTAGTGAGGTTCCGTTGTGTTGCTAAGGGTGTTGTAGAGTGCTGTCGGGTCCTGGAGTATTCTGTAGGGTTCCAGAGGGGCTCGTAGGGTTCCGTCGAAATCTGTAGGCTTCCCTAGGGGCCCGTGGAGTCCCGTAGATTTCCGTAGGGACCTGTAGGGTTGTGTAAGTGCCCGCAGGGGTTGGTAGGAGCTTGTAGGGTGCCATAAGTTTCCAGAGGGTTGTGTAGGGTTCCGTAGGGGCCTGTGGTGTTCCCTAGGGGCCTGTAGAGTCTTGTACATTTCCATAGGGTCCTGTAGGTTTCCATAAGCACCCGCAGAGGTCTGAAGGGGCCCGTACTGTTCCGTAAGGATCCACAGGGCTCCGTAGAGCTTCGTAGGTTCCCTAGAGGCCTGTAGAGTACCGCAGGAGCCAGTAGTGTTCTGTAGGGCCCCGTAGGGTTCCTTCCATAGGGGCTGGCAGTGTTCCGTAGGGTCCTCTAGGGTTGAGTAAGTGCCCGCAGGAGTCTGTAGGAATCCGTGGGATTCTGTAAGGTTCCGGAGGGTTCTGCAGGGTTCCGTAGGGGCCCGTAGAGTTCCGTAGTGGCTGGTAAAGTTCCCTAGGGCCCTGTACCGTTCCGTAACTGCCTGCAAGGGTCTTGAGGCTTCCGTAGGGGCTGGTAGGGTTCCATAAAGTTCCGTGGGTTCCTGCAGAGTTCTACAAGTGCCCGCAAGGGCCTGTAGGGGCCCACAGTGTTTCTGTCAGGTTCCGTAGAGTTCCGTAGGGGCCATAGGTTTCCGTAGCAGCTGGTAGTGTTCCGTAGGGGTCTGTAGGGTTCCGTAGGCACCTGCAGTGTTCTGTAGGAGCCCATAGGGTTTTCGAGAGGTTCCGTTGTGTTGCTAAGGGTCTTGTAGAGTGCTGTCGGGTCCTGGAGTATTCTGTAGGGTTCCAGAGGGGCTCGTAGGGTTCCGTCAAAATCTGTAGGCTTCCCTAGGGGCCCTCGGAGTCCCGTAGATTTCCGTAGGGGCCTGTAGGGTTGTGTAAGTGCCCGCAGGGGTTGGTAGGAGCTTGTAGGGTGCCATAAGTTTCCAGAGGGTTGTGTAGGGTTCCGTAGGGGTCTGTGGTGTTCCCTAGGGGCCTGTAGAGTCTCGTACAGTTCCATAGGGTCCTGTAGGTTTCCATAAGCGCCCGCAGAGGTCTGAAGGGGCCCGTACTGTTCCATAAGGATCCATAGGGCTCCGTAGAGCTTCGTAGGTTCCCTAGAGGCCTGTAGAGTACCGCAGGAGCCAGTAGTGTTCTGTAGGGGCCCGTAGGGTTCCTTCCATAGGGGCTGGCAGTGTTCCGTAGGGTCCTCTAGGGTTGAGTAAGTGCCCGCAGGAGTCTGTAGGAATCCGTGGGATTCTGTAAGGTTCCGGAGGGTTCTGCAGGGTTCCGTAGGGGCCCGTAGAGTTCCGTAGTGGCTGGTAAAGTTCCGTAGGGCCCTGTACCGTTCCGTAACTGCCTGCAAGGGTCTTTAGGCTTCCGTAGGGGCTGGTAGGGTTCCATAAAGTTCCGTGGGTTCCTGCAGAGTTCTGCAAGTGCCCGCAAGGGCCTGTAGGGGCGCACAGTGTTTCTGTCAGGTTCCGTAGAGTTCCGTAGGGGCCATAGGTTTCCGTAGTGGCTGGTAGTATTCCGTAGGGGTCTGTAGGGTTCCGTAGGCACCTGCAGTGTTCTGTAGGAGCCCATAGGGTTTTAGTGAGGTTCCGTTGTGTTGCTAAGGGTGTTGTAGAGTGCTGTCGGGTCCTGGAGTATTCTGTAGGGTTCCAGAGGGGCTCGTAGGTTTCCGTCAAAATCTGTAGGCTTTCCTAGGGGCCCGTGGAGTCCCGTAGATTTCCGTAGGGGCCTGTAGGGTTGTGTAAGTGCCCGCAGGGGTTGGTAGGAGCTTGTAGGGTGCCATAAGTTTCCAGAGGGTTGTGTAGGGTTCCGTAGGGGCCTGTGGTGTTCCCTAGGGGCCTGTAGAGTCTCGTACAGTTCCGTAGGGTCCTGTAGGTTTCCATAAGCACCCGCAGAGGTCTGAAGGGGCCCGTACTGTTCCGTAAGGATCCATAGGGCTCCGTAGAGCTTCGTAGGTTCCCTAGAGGCCTGTAGAGTACCGCAGGAGCCAGTAGTGTTCTGTAGGGCCCCGTAGGGTTCCTTCCATAGGGGCTGGCAGTGTTCCGTAGGGGCCTCTAGGGTTGAGTAAGTGCCCGCAGGAGTCTGTAGGAGTCTCTGGGATTCTGTAAGGTTCCGGAGGGTTCTGCAGGGTTCCGTAGGGGCCCGTAGAGTTCCGTAGTGGCTGGTAAAATTCCCTAGGGCCCTGTACCGTTCCGTAACTGCCTGCAAGGGTCTTTAGGCTTCCGCAGGGGCTGGTAGGGTTCCATAAAGTTCCGTGGGTTCCTGCAGAGTTCTGCAAGTGCCCGCAAGGGCCTGTAGGGGCGCACAGTGTTTCTGTCAGGTTCCGTAGAGTTCCATAGGGGCCATAGGTTTCCGTAGCGGCTGGTAGTATTCCGTAGGGGTCTGTAGGGTTCCGTAGGCACCTGCAGTGTTCTGTAGGAGCCCATAGGGTTTTCGAGAGGTTCCGTTGTGTTGCTAAGGGTCTTGTAGAGTGCTGTCGGGTCCTGGAGTATTCTGTAGGGTTCCAGAGGGGCTCGTAGGGTTCCGTCAAAATCTGTAGGCTTCCCTAGGGGCCCTCGGAGTCCCGTAGATTTCCGTAGGGGCCTGTAGGGTTGTGTAAGTGCCCGCAGGGGTTGGTAGGAGCTTGTAGGGTGCCATAAGTTTCCGCATGGTTGTGTAGGGTTCCGTAGGGGCCTGTGGTGTTCCCTAGGGGCCTGTAGAGTCTCGTACAGTTCCATAGGGTCCTGTAGGTTTCCATAAGCGCCCGCAGAGGTCTGAAGGGGCCCGTACTGTTCCATAAGGATCCATAGGGCTCCGTAGAGCTTCGTAGGTTCCCTAGAGGCCTGTAGAGTACCGCAGGAGCCAGTAGTGTTCTGTAGGGCCCCATAGGGTTCCTTCCATAGGGGCTGGCAGTGTTCCGTAGGGTCCTCTAGGGTTGAGTAAGTGCCCACAGGAGTCTGTAGGAGTCTGTGGGATTCTGTAAGGTTCTGGAGGGTTCTGCAGGGTTCTGTAGGGGCCCGTAGAGTTCCGTAGTGGCTGGTAAAGTTCCCTAGGGCCCTGTACCGTTCCGTAACTGCCTGCAAGGGTCTTTAGGCTTCCGTAGGGGCTGGTAGGGTTCCATAAAGTTCCGTGGGTTCCTGCAGAGTTCTGCAAGTGCCCGCAAGGGCCTGTAGGGGCGCACAGTGTTTCTGTCAGGTTCCGTAGAGTTCCGTAGGGGCCATAGGTTTCCGTAGCGGCTGGTAGTGTTCCGTAGGGGTCTGTAGGGTTCCGTAGGCACCTGCAGTGTTCTGTAGGAGCCCATAGGGTTTTAGTGAGGTTCCGTTGTGTTGCTAAGGGTGTTGTAGAGTGCTGTCGGGTCCTGGAGTATTCTGTAGGGTTCCAGAGGGGCTCGTAGGGTTCCGTTGAAATCTGTAGGCTTCCCTAGGGGCCCGTGGAGTCCCGTAGATTTCCGTAGGGACCTGTAGGGTTGTGTAAGTGCCCGCAGGGGTTGGTAGGAGCTTGTAGGGTGCCATAAGTTTCCAGAGGGTTGTGTAGGGTTCCGTAGGGGCCTGTGGTGTTCCCTAGGGAAGTGTAGAGTCTCGTACGGTTCCGTAGGGGCCTGTGGTGTTCCCTAGGGGCCTGTAGAGTCTCGTACGGTTCCGTAGGGGCCTGTGGTGTTCCCTAGGGGCCTGTAGAGTCTCGTACAGTTCCATAGGGTCCTGTAGGTTTCCATAAGCGCCCGCAGAGGTCTGAAGGGGCCCGTACTGTTCCGTAAGGATCCACAGGGCTCCGTAGGGCTTCGTAGGTTCTTTAGAGGCCTGTAGAGTACCGCAGGAGCCAGTAGTGTTCTGTAGGGCCCCATAGGGTTCCTTCCATAGGGGCTGGCAGTGTTCCGTAGGGTCCTCTAGGGTTGTGTAAGTGCCCGCAGGAGTCTGTAGGAATCCGTGGGATTCTGTAAGGTTCCGGAGGGTTCTGCAGGGTTCCGTAGGGGCCCGTAGAGTTCCGTAGTGGCTGGTAAAGTTCCCTAGGGCCCTGTAGGGTTCCGTAACTGCCTGCAATGGTCTTTAGGCTTCCGTAGGGGCTGGTAGGGTTCCATAAAGTTCCGTGGGTTCCTGCAGAGTTCTACAAGTGCCCGCAAGGGCCTGTAGGGGCCCACAGTGTTTCTGTCAGGTTCCGTAGAGTTCCGTAGGGGCCATAGGTTTCCGTAGCGGCTGGTAGTGTTCCGTAGGGGTCTGTAGGGTTCCGTAGGCACCTGCAGTGTTCTGTAGGAGCCCATAGGGTTTTAGTGAGGTTCCGTTGTGTTGGTAAGGGTCTTGTAGAGTGCTGTCGGGTCCTGGAGTATTCTGTAGGGTTCCAGAGGGGCTCGTAGGGTTCCGTCGAAATCTGTAGCCTTCCCTAGGGGCCCGTGGAGTCCCGTAGATTTCCGTAGGGACCTGTAGGGTTGTGTAAGTGGCCGCAGGGGTTGGTAGGAGCTTGTAGGGTGCCATAAGTTTCCAGAGGGTTGTGTAGGGTTCCGTAGGGGCCTGTGGTGTTCCCTAGGGGCCTGTAGAGTCTTGTACATTTCCATAGGGTCCTGTAGGTTTCCATAAGCACCCGCAGAGGTCTGAAGGGGCCCGTACTGTTCCGTAAGGATCCACAGGGCTCCGTAGAGCTTCGTAGGTTCCCTAGAGGCCTGTAGAGTACCGCAGGAGCCAGTAGTGTTCTGTAGGGCCCCGTAGGGTTCCTTCCATAGGGGCTGGCAGTGTTCCGTAGGGTCCTCTAGGGTTGAGTAAGTGCCCGCAGGAGTCTGTAGGAGTCTGTGGGATTCTGTAAGGTTCCGGAGGGTTCTGCAGGGTTCCGTAGGGGCCCGTAGAGTTCCGTAGTGGCTGGTAAAGTTCCCTAGGGCCCTGTACAGTTCCGTAACTGCCTGCAAGGGTCTTTAGGCTTCCGTAGGGGCTGGTAGGGTTCCATAAAGTTCCGTGGGTTCCTGCAGAGTTCTGCAAGTGCCCGCAAGGGCCTGTAGGGGCGCACAGTGTTTCTGTCAGGTTCCGTAGAGTTCCGTAGGGGCCATAGGTTTCCGTAGCGGCTGGTAGTGTTCCGTAGGGGTCTGTAGGGTTCCGTAGGCACCTGCAGTGTTCTGTAGGAGCCCATAGGGTTTTAGTGAGGTTCCGTTGTGTTGCTAAGGGTGTTGTAGAGTGCTGTCGGGTCCTGGAGTATTCTGTAGGGTTCCAGAGGGGCTCGTAGGGTTCCGTCGAAATCTGTAGGCTTCCCTAGGGGCCCGTGGAGTCCCGTAGATTTCCGTAGGGACCTGTAGGGTTGTGTAAGTGCCCGCAGGGGTTGGTAGGAGCTTGTAGGGTGCCATAAGTTTCCAGAGGGTTGTGTAGGGTTCCGTAGGGGCCTGTGGTGTTCCCTAGGGGCCTGTAGAGTCTTGTACATTTCCATAGGGTCCTGTAGGTTTCCATAAGCACCCGCAGAGGTCTGAAGGGGCCCGTACTGTTCCGTAAGGATCCACAGGGCTCCGTAGAGCTTCGTAGGTTCCCTAGAGGCCTGTAGAGTACCGCAGGAGCCAGTAGTGTTCTGTAGGGCCCCGTAGGGTTCCTTCCATAGGGGCTGGCAGTGTTCCGTAGGGTCCTCTAGGGTTGAGTAAGTGCCCGCAGGAGTCTGTAGGAATCCGTGGGATTCTGTAAGGTTCCGGAGGGTTCTGCAGGGTTCCGTAGGGGCCCGTAGAGTTCCGTAGTGGCTGGTAAAGTTCCCTAGGGCCCTGTACCGTTCCGTAACTGCCTGCAAGGGTCTTGAGGCTTCCGTAGGGGCTGGTAGGGTTCCATAAAGTTCCGTGGGTTCCTGCAGAGTTCTACAAGTGCCCGCAAGGGCCTGTAGGGGCCCACAGTGTTTCTGTCAGGTTCCGTAGAGTTCCGTAGGGGCCATAGGTTTCCGTAGCAGCTGGTAGTGTTCCGTAGGGGTCTGTAGGGTTCCGTAGGCACCTGCAGTGTTCTGTAGGAGCCCATAGGGTTTTCGAGAGGTTCCGTTGTGTTGCTAAGGGTCTTGTAGAGTGCTGTCGGGTCCTGGAGTATTCTGTAGGGTTCCAGAGGGGCTCGTAGGGTTCCGTCAAAATCTGTAGGCTTCCCTAGGGGCCCTCGGAGTCCCGTAGATTTCCGTAGGGGCCTGTAGGGTTGTGTAAGTGCCCGCAGGGGTTGGTAGGAGCTTGTAGGGTGCCATAAGTTTCCAGAGGGTTGTGTAGGGTTCCGTAGGGGTCTGTGGTGTTCCCTAGGGGCCTGTAGAGTCTCGTACAGTTCCATAGGGTCCTGTAGGTTTCCATAAGCGCCCGCAGAGGTCTGAAGGGGCCCGTACTGTTCCATAAGGATCCATAGGGCTCCGTAGAGCTTCGTAGGTTCCCTAGAGGCCTGTAGAGTACCGCAGGAGCCAGTAGTGTTCTGTAGGGCCCCATAGGGTTCCTTCCATAGGGGCTGGCAGTGTTCCGTAGGGTCCTCTAGGGTTGAGTAAGTGCCCACAGGAGTCTGTAGGAGTCTGTGGGATTCTGTAAGGTTCTGGAGGGTTCTGCAGGGTTCTGTAGGGGCCCGTAGAGTTCCGTAGTGGCTGGTAAAGTTCCCTAGGGCCCTGTACCGTTCCGTAACTGCCTGCAAGGGTCTTTAGGCTTCCATAGGGGCTGGTAGGGTTCCATAAAGTTCCGTGGGATCCTGCAGAGTTCTGCAAGTGCCCGCAAGGGCCTGTAGGGGCCCACAGTGTTTCTGTTAGGTCCCGTAGAGTTCCATAGGGGCCATAGGTTTCCGTAGCGGCTGGTAGTATTCCGTAGGGGTCTGTAGGGTTCCGTAGGCACCTGCAGTGTTCTGTAGGAGCCCATAGGGTTTTAGTGAGGTTCCGTTGTGTTGCTAAGGGTCTTGTAGAGTGCTGTCGGGTCCTGGAGTATTCTGTAGGGTTCCAGAGGGGCTCGTAGGGTTCCGTCGAAATCTGTAGGCTTCCCTAGGGGCCCGTGGAGTCCCGTAGATTTCCGTAGGGACCTGTAGGGTTGTGTAAGTGCCCGCAGGGGTTGGTAGGAGCTTGTAGGGTGCCATAAGTTTCCGCATGGTTGTGTAGGGTTCCGTAGGGGCCTGTGGTGTTCCCTAGGGGCCTGTAGAGTCTCGTACAGTTCCGTAGGGGCCTGTGGTGTTCCCTAGGGGCCTGTAGAGTCTCGTACAGTTCCATAGGGTCCTGTAGGTTTCCATAAGCGCCCGCAGAGGTCTGAAGGGGCCCGTACTGTTCCGTAAGGATCCACAGGGCTCCGTAGAGCTTCGTTGGTTCCCTAGAGGCCTGTAGAGTACCGCAGGAGCCAGTAGTGTTCTGTAGGGCCCCATAGGGTTCCTTCCATAGGGGCTGGCAGTGTTCCGTAGGGTCCTCTAGGGTTGAGTAAGTGCCCGCAGGAGTCTGTAGGAATCCGTGGGATTCTGTAAGGTTCCGGAGGGTTCTGCAGCGTTCCGTAGGGGCCCGTAGAGTTCCGTAGTGGCTGGTAAAGTTCCCTAGGGCCCTGTACCGTTCCGTAACTGCCTGCAAGGGTCTTTAGGCTTCCGTAGGGGCTGGTAGGGTTCCATAAAGTTCCGTGGGTTCCTGCAGAGTTCTGCAAGTGCCCGCAAGGGCCTGTAGGGGCGCACAGTGTTTCTGTCAGGTTCCGTAGAGTTCCGTAGGGGCCATAGGTTTCCGTAGCGGCTGGTAGTGTTCCGTAGGGGTCTGTAGGGTTCCGTAGGCACCTGCAGTGTTCTGTAGGAGCCCATAGGGTTTTAGTGAGGTTCCGTTGTGTTGCTAAGGGTGTTGTAGAGTGCTGTCGGGTCCTGGAGTATTCTGTAGGGTTCCAGAGGGGCTCGTAGGGTTCCGTTGAAATCTGTAGGCTTCCCTAGGGGCCCGTGGAGTCCCGTAGATTTCCGTAGGGACCTGTAGGGTTGTGTAAGTGCCCGCAGGGGTTGGTAGGAGCTTGTAGGGTGCCATAAGTTTCCAGAGGGTTGTGTAGGGTTCCGTAGGGGCCTGTGGTGTTCCCTAGGGAACTGTAGAGTCTCGTACGGTTCCGTAGGGGCCTGTGGTGTTCCCTAGGGGCCTGTAGAGTCTCGTACGGTTCCGTAGGGGCCTGTGGTGTTCCCTAGGGGCCTGTAGAGTCTCGTACAGTTCCATAGGGTCCTGTAGGTTTCCATAAGCGCCCGCAGAGGTCTGAAGGGGCCCGTACTGTTCCGTAAGGATCCACAGGGCTCCGTAGGGCTTCGTAGGTTCTTTAGAGGCCTGTAGAGTACCGCAGGAGCCAGTAGTGTTCTGTAGGGCCCCATAGGGTTCCTTCCATAGGGGCTGGCAGTGTTCCGTAGGGTCCTCTAGGGTTGAGTAAGTGCCCGCAGGAGTCTGTAGGAATCCGTGGGATTCTGTAAGGTTCCGGAGGGTTCTGCAGGGTTCCGTAGGGGCCCGTAGAGTTCCGTAGTGGCTGGTAAAGTTCCCTAGGGCCCTGTAGGGTTCCGTAACTGCCTGCAATGGTCTTTAGGCTTCCGTAGGGGCTGGTAGGGTTCCATAAAGTTCCGTGGGTTCCTGCAGAGTTCTACAAGTGCCCGCAAGGGCCTGTAGGGGCCCACAGTGTTTCTGTCAGGTTCCGTAGAGTTCCGTAGGGGCCATAGGTTTCCGTAGCGGCTGGTAGTGTTCCGTAGGGGTCTGTAGGGTTCCGTAGGCACCTGCAGTGTTCTGTAGGAGCCCATAGGGTTTTAGTGAGGTTCCGTTGTGTTGGTAAGGGTCTTGTAGAGTGCTGTCGGGTCCTGGAGTATTCTGTAGGGTTCCAGAGGGGCTCGTAGGGTTCCGTCGAAATCTGTAGCCTTCCCTAGGGGCCCGTGGAGTCCCGTAGATTTCCGTAGGGACCTGTAGGGTTGTGTAAGTGGCCGCAGGGGTTGGTAGGAGCTTGTAGGGTGCCATAAGTTTCCAGAGGGTTGTGTAGGGTTCCGTAGGGGCCTGTGGTGTTCCCTAGGGGCCTGTAGAGTCTTGTACATTTCCATAGGGTCCTGTAGGTTTCCATAAGCACCCGCAGAGGTCTGAAGGGGCCCGTACTGTTCCGTAAGGATCCACAGGGCTCCGTAGAGCTTCGTAGGTTCCCTAGAGGCCTGTAGAGTACCGCAGGAGCCAGTAGTGTTCTGTAGGGCCCCGTAGGGTTCCTTCCATAGGGGCGGGCAGTGTTCCGTAGGGTCCTCTAGGGTTGAGTAAGTGCCCGCAGGAGTCTGTAGGAGTCTGTGGGATTCTGTAAGGTTCCGGAGGGTTCTGCAGGGTTCCGTAGGGGCCCGTAGAGTTCCGTAGTGGCTGGTAAAGTTCCCTAGGGCCCTGTAGGGTTCCGTAACTGCCTGCAAGGGTCTTTAGGCTTCCGTAGGGGCTGGTAGGGTTCCATAAAGTTCCGTGGGTTCCTGCAGAGTTCTGCAAGTGCCCGCAAGGGCCTGTAGGGGCGCACAGTGTTTCTGTCAGGTTCCGTAGAGTTCCGTAGGGGCCATAGGTTTCCGTAGCGGCTGGTAGTGTTCCGTAGGGGTCTGTAGGGTTCCGTAGGCACCTGCAGTGTTCTGTAGGAGCCCATAGGGTTTTAGTGAGGTTCCGTTGTGTTGCTAAGGGTGTTGTAGAGTGCTGTCGGGTCCTGGAGTATTCTGTAGGGTTCCAGAGGGGCTCGTAGGGTTCCGTCGAAATCTGTAGGCTTCCCTAGGGGCCCGTGGAGTCCCGTAGATTTCCGTAGGGACCTGTAGGGTTGTGTAAGTGCCCGCAGGGGTTGGTAGGAGCTTGTAGGGTGCCATAAGTTTCCAGAGGGTTGTGTAGGGTTCCGTAGGGGCCTGTGGTGTTCCCTAGGGGCCTGTAGAGTCTTGTACATTTCCATAGGGTCCTGTAGGTTTCCATAAGCACCCGCAGAGGTCTGAAGGGGCCCGTACTGTTCCGTAAGGATCCACAGGGCTCCGTAGAGCTTCGTAGGTTCCCTAGAGGCCTGTAGAGTACCGCAGGAGCCAGTAGTGTTCTGTAGGGCCCCGTAGGGTTCCTTCCATAGGGGCTGGCAGTGTTCCGTAGGGTCCTCTAGGGTTGAGTAAGTGCCCGCAGGAGTCTGTAGGAATCCGTGGGATTCTGTAAGGTTCCGGAGGGTTCTGCAGGGTTCCGTAGGGGCCCGTAGAGTTCCGTAGTGGCTGGTAAAGTTCCCTAGGGCCCTGTACCGTTCCGTAACTGCCTGCAAGGGTCTTGAGGCTTCCGTAGGGGCTGGTAGGGTTCCATAAAGTTCCGTGGGTTCCTGCAGAGTTCTACAAGTGCCCGCAAGGGCCTGTAGGGGCCCACAGTGTTTCTGTCAGGTTCCGTAGAGTTCCGTAGGGGCCATAGGTTTCCGTAGCAGCTGGTAGTGTTCCGTAGGGGTCTGTAGGGTTCCGTAGGCACCTGCAGTGTTCTGTAGGAGCCCATAGGGTTTTCGAGAGGTTCCGTTGTGTTGCTAAGGGTCTTGTAGAGTGCTGTCGGGTCCTGGAGTATTCTGTAGGGTTCCAGAGGGGCTCGTAGGGTTCCGTCAAAATCTGTAGGCTTCCCTAGGGGCCCTCGGAGTCCCGTAGATTTCCGTAGGGGCCTGTAGGGTTGTGTAAGTGCCCGCAGGGGTTGGTAGGAGCTTGTAGGGTGCCATAAGTTTCCAGAGGGTTGTGTAGGGTTCCGTAGGGGTCTGTGGTGTTCCCTAGGGGCCTGTAGAGTCTCGTACAGTTCCATAGGGTCCTGTAGGTTTCCATAAGCGCCCGCAGAGGTCTGAAGGGGCCCGTACTGTTCCATAAGGATCCATAGGGCTCCGTAGAGCTTCGTAGGTTCCCTAGAGGCCTGTAGAGTACCGCAGGAGCCAGTAGTGTTCTGTAGGGCCCCATAGGGTTCCTTCCATAGGGGCTGGCAGTGTTCCGTAGGGTCCTCTAGGGTTGAGTAAGTGCCCACAGGAGTCTGTAGGAGTCTGTGGGATTCTGTAAGGTTCTGGAGGGTTCTGCAGGGTTCTGTAGGGGCCCGTAGAGTTCCGTAGTGGCTGGTAAAGTTCCCTAGGGCCCTGTACCGTTCCGTAACTGCCTGCAAGGGTCTTTAGGCTTCCATAGGGGCTGGTAGGGTTCCATAAAGTTCCGTGGGATCCTGCAGAGTTCTGCAAGTGCCCGCAAGGGCCTGTAGGGGCCCACAGTGTTTCTGTTAGGTCCCGTAGAGTTCCATAGGGGCCATAGGTTTCCGTAGCGGCTGGTAGTATTCCGTAGGGGTCTGTAGGGTTCCGTAGGCACCTGCAGTGTTCTGTAGGAGCCCATAGGGTTTTAGTGAGGTTCCGTTGTGTTGCTAAGGGTCTTGTAGAGTGCTGTCGGGTCCTGGAGTATTCTGTAGGGTTCCAGAGGGGCTCGTAGGGTTCCGTCGAAATCTGTAGGCTTCCCTAGGGGCCCGTGGAGTCCCGTAGATTTCCGTAGGGACCTGTAGGGTTGTGTAAGTGCCCGCAGGGGTTGGTAGGAGCTTGTAGGGTGCCATAAGTTTCCGCATGGTTGTGTAGGGTTCCGTAGGGGCCTGTGGTGTTCCCTAGGGGCCTGTAGAGTCTCGTACAGTTCCGTAGGGGCCTGTGGTGTTCCCTAGGGGCCTGTAGAGTCTCGTACAGTTCCATAGGGTCCTGTAGGTTTCCATAAGCGCCCGCAGAGGTCTGAAGGGGCCCGTACTGTTCCGTAAGGATCCACAGGGCTCCGTAGAGCTTCGTTGGTTCCCTAGAGGCCTGTAGAGTACCGCAGGAGCCAGTAGTGTTCTGTAGGGCCCCATAGGGTTCCTTCCATAGGGGCTGGCAGTGTTCCGTAGGGTCCTCTAGGGTTGAGTAAGTGCCCGCAGGAGTCTGTAGGAATCCGTGGGATTCTGTAAGGTTCCGGAGGGTTCTGCAGCGTTCCGTAGGGGCCCGTAGAGTTCCGTAGTGGCTGGTAAAGTTCCCTAGGGCCCTGTACCGTTCCGTAACTGCCTGCAAGGGTCTTTAGGCTTCCGTAGGGGCTGGTAGGGTTCCATAAAGTTCCGTGGGTTCCTGCAGAGTTCTGCAAGTGCCCGCAAGGGCCTGTAGGGGCGCACAGTGTTTCTGTCAGGTTCCGTAGAGTTCCGTAGGGGCCATAGGTTTCCGTAGCGGCTGGTAGTGTTCCGTAGGGGTCTGTAGGGTTCCGTAGGCACCTGCAGTGTTCTGTAGGAGCCCATAGGGTTTTAGTGAGGTTCCGTTGTGTTGCTAAGGGTGTTGTAGAGTGCTGTCGGGTCCTGGAGTATTCTGTAGGGTTCCAGAGGGGCTCGTAGGGTTCCGTTGAAATCTGTAGGCTTCCCTAGGGGCCCGTGGAGTCCCGTAGATTTCCGTAGGGACCTGTAGGGTTGTGTAAGTGCCCGCAGGGGTTGGTAGGAGCTTGTAGGGTGCCATAAGTTTCCAGAGGGTTGTGTAGGGTTCCGTAGGGGCCTGTGGTGTTCCCTAGGGAACTGTAGAGTCTCGTACGGTTCCGTAGGGGCCTGTGGTGTTCCCTAGGGGCCTGTAGAGTCTCGTACGGTTCCGTAGGGGCCTGTGGTGTTCCCTAGGGGCCTGTAGAGTCTCGTACAGTTCCATAGGGTCCTGTAGGTTTCCATAAGCGCCCGCAGAGGTCTGAAGGGGCCCGTACTGTTCCGTAAGGATCCACAGGGCTCCGTAGGGCTTCGTAGGTTCTTTAGAGGCCTGTAGAGTACCGCAGGAGCCAGTAGTGTTCTGTAGGGCCCCATAGGGTTCCTTCCATAGGGGCTGGCAGTGTTCCGTAGGGTCCTCTAGGGTTGAGTAAGTGCCCGCAGGAGTCTGTAGGAATCCGTGGGATTCTGTAAGGTTCCGGAGGGTTCTGCAGGGTTCCGTAGGGGCCCGTAGAGTTCCGTAGTGGCTGGTAAAGTTCCCTAGGGCCCTGTAGGGTTCCGTAACTGCCTGCAATGGTCTTTAGGCTTCCGTAGGGGCTGGTAGGGTTCCATAAAGTTCCGTGGGTTCCTGCAGAGTTCTACAAGTGCCCGCAAGGGCCTGTAGGGGCCCACAGTGTTTCTGTCAGGTTCCGTAGAGTTCCGTAGGGGCCATAGGTTTCCGTAGCGGCTGGTAGTGTTCCGTAGGGGTCTGTAGGGTTCCGTAGGCACCTGCAGTGTTCTGTAGGAGCCCATAGGGTTTTAGTGAGGTTCCGTTGTGTTGGTAAGGGTCTTGTAGAGTGCTGTCGGGTCCTGGAGTATTCTGTAGGGTTCCAGAGGGGCTCGTAGGGTTCCGTCGAAATCTGTAGCCTTCCCTAGGGGCCCGTGGAGTCCCGTAGATTTCCGTAGGGACCTGTAGGGTTGTGTAAGTGGCCGCAGGGGTTGGTAGGAGCTTGTAGGGTGCCATAAGTTTCCAGAGGGTTGTGTAGGGTTCCGTAGGGGCCTGTGGTGTTCCCTAGGGGCCTGTAGAGTCTTGTACATTTCCATAGGGTCCTGTAGGTTTCCATAAGCACCCGCAGAGGTCTGAAGGGGCCCGTACTGTTCCGTAAGGATCCACAGGGCTCCGTAGAGCTTCGTAGGTTCCCTAGAGGCCTGTAGAGTACCGCAGGAGCCAGTAGTGTTCTGTAGGGCCCCGTAGGGTTCCTTCCATAGGGGCTGGCAGTGTTCCGTAGGGTCCTCTAGGGTTGAGTAAGTGCCCGCAGGAGTCTGTAGGAGTCTGTGGGATTCTGTAAGGTTCCGGAGGGTTCTGCAGGGTTCCGTAGGGGCCCGTAGAGTTCCGTAGTGGCTGGTAAAGTTCCCTAGGGCCCTGTAGGGTTCCGTAACTGCCTGCAAGGGTCTTTAGGCTTCCGTAGGGGCTGGTAGGGTTCCATAAAGTTCCGTGGGTTCCTGCAGAGTTCTGCAAGTGCCCGCAAGGGCCTGTAGGGGCGCACAGTGTTTCTGTCAGGTTCCGTAGAGTTCCGTAGGGGCCATAGGTTTCCGTAGCGGCTGGTAGTGTTCCGTAGGGGTCTGTAGGGTTCCGTAGGCACCTGCAGTGTTCTGTAGGAGCCCATAGGGTTTTAGTGAGGTTCCGTTGTGTTGCTAAGGGTGTTGTAGAGTGCTGTCGGGTCCTGGAGTATTCTGTAGGGTTCCAGAGGGGCTCGTAGGGTTCCGTCGAAATCTGTAGGCTTCCCTAGGGGCCCGTGGAGTCCCGTAGATTTCCGTAGGGACCTGTAGGGTTGTGTAAGTGCCCGCAGGGGTTGGTAGGAGCTTGTAGGGTGCCATAAGTTTCCAGAGGGTTGTGTAGGGTTCCGTAGGGGCCTGTGGTGTTCCCTAGGGGCCTGTAGAGTCTTGTACATTTCCATAGGGTCCTGTAGGTTTCCATAAGCACCCGCAGAGGTCTGAAGGGGCCCGTACTGTTCCGTAAGGATCCACAGGGCTCCGTAGAGCTTCGTAGGTTCCCTAGAGGCCTGTAGAGTACCGCAGGAGCCAGTAGTGTTCTGTAGGGCCCCGTAGGGTTCCTTCCATAGGGGCTGGCAGTGTTCCGTAGGGTCCTCTAGGGTTGAGTAAGTGCCCGCAGGAGTCTGTAGGAATCCGTGGGATTCTGTAAGGTTCCGGAGGGTTCTGCAGGGTTCCGTAGGGGCCCGTAGAGTTCCGTAGTGGCTGGTAAAGTTCCCTAGGGCCCTGTACCGTTCCGTAACTGCCTGCAAGGGTCTTGAGGCTTCCGTAGGGGCTGGTAGGGTTCCATAAAGTTCCGTGGGTTCCTGCAGAGTTCTACAAGTGCCCGCAAGGGCCTGTAGGGGCCCACAGTGTTTCTGTCAGGTTCCGTAGAGTTCCGTAGGGGCCATAGGTTTCCGTAGCAGCTGGTAGTGTTCCGTAGGGGTCTGTAGGGTTCCGTAGGCACCTGCAGTGTTCTGTAGGAGCCCATAGGGTTTTAGTGAGGTTCCGTTGTGTTGGTAAGGGTCTTGTAGAGTGCTGTCGGGTCCTGGAGTATTCTGTAGGGTTCCAGAGGGGCTCGTAGGGTTCCGTCGAAATCTGTAGCCTTCCCTAGGGGCCCGTGGAGTCCCGTAGATTTCCGTAGGGACCTGTAGGGTTGTGTAAGTGGCCGCAGGGGTTGGTAGGAGCTTGTAGGGTGCCATAAGTTTCCAGAGGGTTGTGTAGGGTTCCGTAGGGGCCTGTGGTGTTCCCTAGGGGCCTGTAGAGTCTTGTACATTTCCATAGGGTCCTGTAGGTTTCCATAAGCACCTGCAGAGGTCTGAAGGGGCCCGTACTGTTCCGTAAGGATCCACAGGGCTCCGTAGAGCTTCGTAGGTTCCCTAGAGGCCTGTAGAGTACCGCAGGAGCCAGTAGTGTTCTGTAGGGCCCCGTAGGGTTCCTTCCATAGGGGCTGGCAGTGTTCCGTAGGGTCCTCTAGGGTTGAGTAAGTGCCCGCAGGAGTCTGTAGGAGTCTGTGGGATTCTGTAAGGTTCTGGAGGGTTCTGCAGGGTTCCGTAGGGGCCCGTAGCGTTCCGTAGTGGCTGGTAAAGTTCCGTAGGGCCCTGTACCGTTCCGTAACTGCCTGCAAGGGTCTTTAGGCTTCCGTAGGGGCTGGTAGGGTTCCATAAAGTTCCGTGGGTTCCTGCAGAGTTCTGCAAGTGCCCGCAAGGGCCTGTAGGGGCGCACAGTGTTTCTGTCATGTTCCGTAGAGTTCCGTAGGGGCCATAGGTTTCCGTAGTGGCTGGTAGTATTCCGTAGGGGTCTGTAGGGTTCCGTAGGCACCTGCAGTGTTCTGTAGGAGCCCATAGGGTTTTAGTGAGGTTCCGTTGTGTTGCTAAGGGTGTTGTAGAGTGCTGTCGGGTCCTGGAGTATTCTGTAGGGTTCCAGAGGGGCTCGTAGGTTTCCGTCAAAATCTGTAGGCTTTCCTAGGGGCCCGTGGAGTCCCGTAGATTTCCGTAGGGGCCTGTAGGGTTGTGTAAGTGCCCGCAGGGGTTGGTAGGAGCTTGTAGGGTGCCATAAGTTTCCAGAGGGTTGTGTAGGGTTCCGTAGGGGCCTGTGGTGTTCCCTAGGGGCCTGTAGAGTCTCGTACAGTTCCGTAGGGTCCTGTAGGTTTCCATAAGCACCCGCAGAGGTCTGAAGGGGCCCGTACTGTTCCGTAAGGATCCATAGGGCTCCGTAGAGCTTCGTAGGTTCCCTAGAGGCCTGTAGAGTACCGCAGGAGCCAGTAGTGTTCTGTAGGGCCCCGTAGGGTTCCTTCCATAGGGGCTGGCAGTGTTCCGTAGGGGCCTCTAGGGTTGAGTAAGTGCCCGCAGGAGTCTGTAGGAGTCTCTGGGATTCGGTAAGGTTCCGGAGGGTTCTGCAGGGTTCCGTAGGGGCCCGTAGAGTTCCGTAGTGGCTGGTAAAATTCCCTAGGGCCCTGTACCGTTCCGTAACTGCCTGCAAGGGTCTTTAGGCTTCCGCAGGGGCTGGTAGGGTTCCATAAAGTTCCGTGGGTTCCTGCAGAGTTCTGCAAGTGCCCGCAAGGGCCTGTAGGGGCGCACAGTGTTTCTGTCAGGTTCCGTAGAGTTCCGTAGGGGCCATAGGTTTCCGTAGCGGCTGGTAGTATTCCGTAGGGGTCTGTAGGGTTCCGTAGGCACCTGCAGTGTTCTGTAGGAGCCCATAGGGTTTTCGAGAGGTTCCGTTGTGTTGCTAAGGGTCTTGTAGAGTGCTGTCGGGTCCTGGAGTATTCTGTAGGGTTCCAGAGGGGCTCGTAGGGTTCCGTCAAAATCTGTAGGCTTCCCTAGGGGCCCTCGGAGTCCCGTAGATTTCCGTAGGGGCCTGTAGGGTTGTGTAAGTGCCCGCAGGGGTTGGTAGGAGCTTGTAGGGTGCCATAAGTTTCCAGAGGGTTGTGTAGGGTTCCGTAGGGGCCTGTGGTGTTCCCTAGGGGCCTGTAGAGTCTCGTACAGTTCCATAGGGTCCTGTAGGTTTCCATAAGCGCCCGCAGAGGTCTGAAGGGGCCCGTACTGTTCCGTAAGGATCCACAGGGCTCCGTAGGGCTTCGTAGGTTCTTTAGAGGCCTGTAGAGTACCGCAGGAGCCAGTAGTGTTCTGTAGGGCCCCATAGGGTTCCTTCCATAGGGGCTGGCAGTGTTCCGTAGGGTCCTCTAGGGTTGACTAAGTGCCCGCAGGAGTCTGTAGGAATCCGTGGGATTCTGTAAGGTTCTGGAGGGTTCTGCAGGGTTCCGTAGGGGCCCGTAGAGTTCCGTAGTGGCTGGTAAAGTTCCCTAGGGCCCTGTACCGTTCCGTAACTGCCTGCAAGGGTCTTGAGGCTTCCGTAGGGGCTGGTAGGGTTCCATAAAGTTCCGTGGGTTCCTGCAGAGTTCTGCAAGTGCCCGCAAGGGCCTGTAAGGGCCCACAGTGTTTCTGTCAGGTTCCGTAGAGTTCCGTAGGGGCCATAGGTTTCCGTAGCGGCTGGTAGTATTCCGTAGGGGTCTGTAGGGTTCCGTAGGCACCTGCAGTGTTCTGTAGGAGCCCATAGGGTTTTCGTGAGGTTCCGTTGTGTTGCTAAGGGTGTTGTAGAGTGCTGTCGGGTCCTGGAGTATTCTGTAGGGTTCCAGAGGGGCTCGTAGGGTTCCGTTGAAATCTGTAGGCTTCCCTAGGGGCCCGTGGAGTCCCGTAGATTTCCGTAGGGACCTGTAGGGTTGTGTAAGTGGCCGCAGGGGTTGGTAGGAGCTTGTAGGGTGCCATAAGTTTCCAGAGGGTTGTGTAGGGTTCCGTAGGGGCCTGTGGTGTTCCCTAGGGGCCTGTAGAGTCTCGTACAGTTCCGTAGGGTCCTGTAGGTTTCCATAAGCGCCCGCAGAGGTCTGAAGGGGCCCGTACTGTTCCGTAAGGATCCACAGGGCTCCGTAGAGCTTCGTAGGTTCCCTAGAGGCCTGTAGAGTACCGCAGGAGCCAGTAGTGTTCTGTAGGGCCCCATAGGGTTCCTTCCATAGGGGCTGGCAGTGTTCCGTAGGGTCCTCTAGGGTTGAGTAAGTGCCCGCAGGAGTCTGTAGGAGTCTGTGGGATTCTGTAAGGTTCCAGAGGTTTCTGCAGGGTTCCGTAGGGGCCCGTAGAGTTCCGTAGTGGCTGGTAAAGTTCCCTAGGGCCCTGTACAGTTCCGTAACTGCCTGCAAGGGTCTTTAGGCTTCCGTAGGGGCTGGTAGGGTTCCATAAAGTTCCGTGGGTTCCTGCAGAGTTCTGCAAGTGCCCGCAAGGGCCTGTAAGGGCGCACAGTGTTTCTGTCAGGTTCCGTAGAGTTCCGTAGGGGCCATAGGTTTCCGTAGCGGCTGGTAGTGTTCCGTAGGGGTCTGTAGGGTTCCGTAGGCACCTGCAGTGTTCTGTAGGAGCCCATAGGGTTTTAGTGAGGTTCCGTTGTGTTGCTAAGGGTCTTGTAGAGTGCTGTCAGGTCCTGGAGTATTTTGTAGGGTTCCAGAGGGGCTCGTAGGGTTCCGTCAAAATCTGTAGGCTTCCCTAGGGGCCCGTGGAGTCCCATAGAGTTCCGTAGGGACCTGTAGGGTTGTGTAAGTGCCCGCAGGGGTTGGTAGGAGCTTGTAGGGTGCCATAAGTTTCCGCATGGTTGTGTAGGGTTCCGTAGGGGCCTGTGGTGTTCCCTAGGGGCTTGTAGAGTCTCGTACGGTTCCGTAGGGGCCTGTGGTGTTCCCTAGGGGCCTGTAGAGTCTCGTACAGTTCCATAGGGTCCTGTAGGTTTCCATAAGCGCCCGCAGAGGTCTGAAGGGGCCCGTACTGTTCCGTAAGGATCCACAGGGCTCCGTAGGGCTTCGTAGGTTCTTTAGAGGCCTGTAGAGTACCGCAGGGGCCAGTAGTGTTCTGTAGGGCCTTCCATAGGGGCTGGCAGTGTTCCGTAGGGTCCTCTAGGGTTGAGTAAGTGCCCGCAGGAGTCTGTAGGAGTCTCTGGGATTCTCTAAGGTTCCGGAGGGTTCTGCAGGGTTCCGTAGGGGCCCGTAGAGTTCCGTAGTGGCTGGTAAAGTTCCCTAGGGCCCTGTACCGTTCCGTAACTGCCTGCAAGGGTCTTGAGGCTTCCGTAGGGGCTGGTAGGGTTCCATAAAGTTCCGTGGGTTCCTGCAGAGTTCTGCAAGTGCCCGCAAGGGCCTGTAAGGGCCCACAGTGTTTCTGTCAGGTTCCGTAGAGTTCCGTAGGGGCCATAGGTTTCCGTAGTGGCTGGTAGTATTCCGTAGGGGTCTGTAGGGTTCCGTAGGCACCTGCAGTGTTCTGTAGGAGCCCATAGGGTTTTCGTGAGGTTCCGTTGTGTTGCTAAGGGTGTTGTAGAGTGCTGTCGGGTCCTGGAGTATTCTGTAGGGTTCCAGAGGGGCTCGTAGGGTTCCGTTGAAATCTGTAGGCTTCCCTAGGGGCCCGTGGAGTCCCGTAGATTTCCGTAGGGACCTGTAGGGTTGTGTAAGTGGCCGCAGGGGTTGGTAGGAGCTTGTAGGGTGCCATAAGTTTCCAGAGGGTTGTGTAGGGTTCCGTAGGGGCCTGTGGTGTTCCCTAGGGGCCTGTAGAGTCTCGTACAGTTCCGTAGGGTCCTGTAGGTTTCCATAAGCGCCCGCAGAGGTCTGAAGGGGCCCGTACTGTTCCGTAAGGATCCACAGGGCTCCGTAGAGCTTCGTAGGTTCCCTAGAGGCCTGTAGAGTACCGCAGGAGCCAGTAGTGTTCTGTAGGGCCCCATAGGGTTCCTTCCATAGGGGCTGGCAGTGTTCCGTAGGGTCCTCTAGGGTTGAGTAAGTGCCCGCAGGAGTCTGTAGGAGTCTGTGGGATTCTGTAAGGTTCCAGAGGTTTCTGCAGGGTTCCGTAGGGGCCCGTAGAGTTCCGTAGTGGCTGGTAAAGTTCCCTAGGGCCCTGTACAGTTCCGTAACTGCCTGCAAGGGTCTTTAGGCTTCCGTAGGGGCTGGTAGGGTTCCATAAAGTTCCGTGGGTTCCTGCAGAGTTCTGCAAGTGCCCGCAAGGGCCTGTAAGGGCGCACAGTGTTTCTGTCAGGTTCCGTAGAGTTCCGTAGGGGCCATAGGTTTCCGTAGCGGCTGGTAGTGTTCCGTAGGGGTCTGTAGGGTTCCATTGGCACCTGCAGTGTTCTGTAGGAGCCCATAGGGTTTTCGAGAGGTTCCGTTGTGTTGCTAAGGGTCTTGTAGAGTGCTGTCAGGTCCTGGAGTATTTTGTAGGGTTCCAGAGGGGCTCGTAGGGTTCCGTCAAAATCTGTAGGCTTCCCTAGGGGCCCGTGGAGTCCCATAGAGTTCCGTAGGGACCTGTAGGGTTGTGTAAGTGCCCGCAGGGGTTGGTAGGAGCTTGTAGGGTGCCATAAGTTTCCGCATGGTTGTGTACGGTTCCGTAGGGGCCTGTGGTGTTCCCTAGGGGCTTGTAGAGTCTCGTACGGTTCCGTAGGGGCCTGTGGTGTTCCCTAGGGGCCTGTAGAGTCTCGTACAGTTCCATAGGGTCCTGTAGGTTTCCATAAGCGCCCGCAGAGGTCTGAAGGGGCCCGTACTGTTCCATAAGGATCCATAGGGCTCCGTAGAGCTTCGTAGGTTCCCTAGAGGCCTGTAGAGTACCGCAGGAGCCAGTAGTGTTCTGTAGGGCCCCGTAGGGTTCCTTCCATAGGGGCTGGCAGTGTTCCGTAGGGTCCTCTAGGGTTGAGTAAGTGCCCGCAGGAGTCTGTAGGAGTCTGTGGGATTCTGTAAGGTTCCAGAGGTTTCTGCAGGGTTCCGTAGGGGCCCGTAGAGTTCCGTAGTGGCTGGTAAAATTCCCTAGGGCCCTGTACCGTTCCGTAACTGCCTGCAAGGGTCTTTAGGCTTCCGCAGGGGCTGGTAGGGTTCCATAAAGTTCCGTGGGTTCCTGCAGAGTTCTGCAAGTGCCCGCAAGGGCCTGTAGGGGCGCACAGTGTTTCTGTCAGGTTCCGTAGAGTTCCGTAGGGGCCATAGGTTTCCGTAGCGGCTGGTAGTATTCCGTAGGGGTCTGTAGGGTTCCGTAGGCACCTGCAGTGTTCTGTAGGAGCCCATAGGGTTTTCGAGAGGTTCCGTTGTGTTGCTAAGGGTCTTGTAGAGTGCTGTCGGGTCCTGGAGTATTCTGTAGGGTTCCAGAGGGGCTCGTAGGGTTCCGTCAAAATCTGTAGGCTTCCCTAGGGGCCCTCGGAGTCCCGTAGATTTCCGTAGGGGCCTGTAGGGTTGTGTAAGTGCCCGCAGGGGTTGGTAGGAGCTTGTAGGGTGCCATAAGTTTCCAGAGGGTTGTGTAGGGTTCCGTAGGGGCCTGTGGTGTTCCCTAGGGGCCTGTAGAGTCTCGTACAGTTCCATAGGGTCCTGTAGGTTTCCATAAGCGCCCGCAGAGGTCTGAAGGGGCCCGTACTGTTCCGTAAGGATCCACAGGGCTCCGTAGGGCTTCGTAGGTTCTTTAGAGGCCTGTAGAGTACCGCAGGAGCCAGTAGTGTTCTGTAGGGCCCCATAGGGTTCCTTCCATAGGGGCTGGCAGTGTTCCGTAGGGTCCTCTAGGGTTGAGTAAGTGCCCGCAGGAGTCTGTAGGAGTCTGTGGGATTCTGTAAGGTTCCAGAGGTTTCTGCAGGGTTCCGTAGGGGCCCGTAGAGTTCCGTAGTGGCTGGTAAAGTTCCCTAGGGCCCTGTACCGTTCCGTAACTGCCTGCAAGGGTCTTTAGGCTTCCGTAGGGGCTGGTAGGGTTCCATAAAGTTCCGTGGGTTCCTGCAGAGTTCTGCAAGTGCCCGCAAGGGCCTGTAAGGGCGCACAGTGTTTCTGTCAGGTTCCGTAGAGTTCCGTAGGGGCCATAGGTTTCCGTAGCGGCTGGTAGTGTTCCGTAGGGGTCTGTAGGGTTCCGTAGGCACCTGCAGTGTTCTGTAGGAGCCCATAGGGTTTTAGTGAGGTTCCGTTGTGTTGCTAAGGGTCTTGTAGAGTGCTGTCAGGTCCTGGAGTATTTTGTAGGGTTCCAGAGGGGCTCGTAGGGTTCCGTCAAAATCTGTAGGCTTCCCTAGGGGCCCGTGGAGTCCCATAGAGTTCCGTAGGGACCTGTAGGGTTGTGTAAGTGCCCGCAGGGGTTGGTAGGAGCTTGTAGGGTGCCATAAGTTTCCGCATGGTTGTGTAGGGTTCCGTAGGGGCCTGTGGTGTTCCCTAGGGGCTTGTAGAGTCTCGTACGGTTCCGTAGGGGCCTGTGGTGTTCCCTAGGGGCCTGTAGAGTCTCGTACAGTTCCATAGGGTCCTGTAGGTTTCCATAAGCGCCCGCAGAGGTCTGAAGGGGCCCGTACTGTTCCGTAAGGATCCACAGGGCTCCGTAGGGCTTCGTAGGTTCTTTAGAGGCCTGTAGAGTACCGCAGGGGCCAGTAGTGTTCTGTAGGGCCTTCCATAGGGGCTGGCAGTGTTCCGTAGGGTCCTCTAGGGTTGAGTAAGTGCCCGCAGGAGTCTGTAGGAGTCTCTGGGATTCTCTAAGGTTCCGGAGGGTTCTGCAGGGTTCCGTAGGGGCCCGTAGAGTTCCGTAGTGGCTGGTAAAGTTCCCTAGGGCCCTGTACCGTTCCGTAACTGCCTGCAAGGGTCTTTAGGCTTCCGTAGGGGCTGGTAGGGTTCCATAAAGTTCCGTGGGTTCCTGCAGAGTTCTGCAAGTGCCCGCAAGGGCCTGTAGGGGCGCACAGTGTTTCTGTCAGGTCCCGTAGAGTTCCATAGGGGCCATAGGTTTCCGTAGCGGCTGGTAGTATTCCGTAGGGGTCTGTAGGGTTCCGTAGGCACCTGCAGTGTTCTGTAGGAGCCCATAGGGTTTTAGTGAGGTTCCGTTGTGTTGCTAAGGGTCTTGTAGAGTGCTGTCGGGTCCTGGAGTATTCTGTAGGGTTCCAGAGGGGCTCGTAGGGTTCCGTCGAAATCTGTAGGCTTCCCTAGGGGCCCGTGGAGTCCCGTAGATTTCCGTAGGGGCCTGTAGGGTTGTGTAAGTGCCCGCAGGGGTTGGTAGGAGCTTGTAGGGTGCCATAAGTTTCCGCATGGTTGTGTAGGGTTCCGTAGGGGCCTGTGGTGTTCCCTAGGGGCCTGTAGAGTCTCGTACGGTTCCGTAGGGGCCTGTAGTGTTCCCTAGGGCCCTGTAGAGTCTCGTACAGTTCCATAGGGTCCTGTAGGTTTCCATAAGCGCCCGCAGAGGTCTGAAGGGGCCCATACTGTTCCATAAGGATCCACAGGGCTCCGTAGGGCTTCGTAGGTTCTTTATAGGCCTGTAGAGTACCGCAGGAGCCAGTAGTGTTCTGTAGGGCCCCATAGGGTTCCTTCCATAGGGGCTGGCAGTGTTCCGTAGGGTCCTCTAGGGTTGACTAAGTGCCCGCAGGAGTCTGTAGGAATCCGTGGGATTCTGTAAGGTTCCGGAGGGTTCTGCAGGGTTCCGTAGGGGCCCGTAGAGTTCCGTAGTGGCTGGTAAAGTTCCCTAGGGCCCTGTAGGGTTCCGTAACTGCCTGCAATGGTCTTTAGGCTTCCGTAGGGGCTGGTAGGGTTCCATAAAGTTCCGTGGGTTCCTGCAGAGTTCTACAAGTGCCCGCAAGGGCCTGTAAGGGCGCACAGTGTTTCTGTCAGGTTCCGTAGAGTTCCGTAGGGGCCATAGGTTTCCGTAGCGGCTGGTAGTGTTCCGTAGGGGTCTGTAGGGTTCCGTAGGCACCTGCAGTGTTCTGTAGGAGCCCATAGGGTTTTAGTGAGGTTCCGTTGTGTTGCTAAGGGTCTTGTAGAGTGCTGTCGGGTCCTGGAGTATTCTGTAGGGTTCCAGAGGGGCTCGTAGGGTTCCGTCAAAATCTGTAGGCTTCCCTAGGGGCCCGTGGAGTCCCGTAGATTTCCGTAGGGACCTGTAGGGTTGTGTAAGTGCCCGCAGGGGTTGGTAGGAGCTTGTAGGGTGCCATAAGTTTCCAGAGGGTTGTGTAGGGTTCCGTAGGGGCCTGTGGTGTTCCCTAGGGGCCTGTAGAGTCTCGTACGGTTCCGTAGGGTCCTGTAGGTTTCCATAAGCACCCGCAGAGGTCTGAAGGGGCCCGTACTGTTCCGTAAGGATCCACAGGGCTCCGTAGAGCTTCGTTGGTTCCCTAGAGGCCTGTAGAGTACCGCAGGAGCCAGTAGTGTTCTGTAGGGCCCCGTAGGGTTCCTTCCATAGGGGCTGGCAGTGTTCCGTAGGGTCCTCTAGGGTTGAGTAAGTGCCCGCAGGAGTCTGTAGGAGTCTGTGGGATTCTGTAAGGTTCTGGAGGGTTCTGCAGGGTTCCGTAGGGGCCCGTAGAGTTCCGTAGTGGCTGGTAAAGTTCCCTAGGGCCCTGTACCGTTCCGTAACTGCCTGCAAGGGTCTTTAGGCTTCCATAGGGGCTGGTAGGGTTCCATAAAGTTCCGTGGGATCCTGCAGAGTTCTGCAAGTGCCCGCAAGGGCCTGTAGGGGCCCACAGTGTTTCTCTTAGGTCCCGTAGAGTTCCATAGGGGCCATAGGTTTCCGTAGCGGCTGGTAGTATTCCGTAGGGGTCTGTAGGGTTCCGTAGGCACCTGCAGTGTTCTGTAGGAGCCCATAGGGTTTTAGTGAGGTTCTGTTGTGTTGCTAAGGGTCTTGTAGAGTGCTGTCGGGTCCTGGAGTATTCTGTAGGGTTCCAGAGGGGCTCGTAGGGTTCCGTCGAAATCTGTAGGCTTCCCTAGGGGCCCGTGGAGTCCCGTAGATTTCCGTAGGGGCCTGTAGGGTTGTGTAAGTGCCCGCAGGGGTTGGTAGGAGCTTGTAGGGTGCCATAAGTTTCCAGAGGGTTGTGTAGGGTTCCGTAGGGGCCTGTGGTGTTCCCTAGGGGCCTGTAGAGTCTCGTACAATTCCGTAGGGTCCTGTATGTTTCCATAAGCACCCGCAGAGGTCTGAAGGGGCCCGTCCTGTTCCGTAAGGATCCACAGGGCTCCGTAGAGCTTCGTTGGTTCCCTAGAGGCCTGTAGAGTACCGCAGGAGCCAGTAGTGTTCTGTAGGGCCCCGTAGGGTTCCTTCCGTAGGGGCTGGCAGTGTTTCGTAGGGTCCTCTAGGGTTGAGTAAGTGCCCGCAGGAGTCTGTAGGAATCCGTGGGATTCTGTAAGGTTCCGGAGGTTTCTGCAGGGTTCCGTAGGGGCCCGTAGAGTTCCGTAGTGGCTGGTAAAGTTCCCTAGGGCCCTGTACCGTTCCGTAACTGCCTGCAAGGGTCTTTAGGCTTCCGTAGGGGCTGGTAGGGTTCCATAAAGTTCCGTGGGTTCCTGCAGAGTTCTGCAAGTGCCCGCAAGGGCCTGTAGGGGCGCACAGTGTTTCTGTCAGGTTCCGTAGAGTTCCGTAGGGGCCATAGGTTTCCGTAGCGGCTGGTAGTATTCCGTAGGGGTCTGTAGGGTTCCATAGGCACCTGCAGTGTTCTGTAGGAGCCCATAGGGTTTTAGTGAGTTTCCGTTGTGTTGCTAAGGGTCTTGTAGAGTGCTGTCGGGTCCTGGAGTATTCTGTAGGGTTCCAGAGGGGCTCGTAGGGTTCCGTCGAAATCTGTAGGCTTCCCTAGGGGCCCTTGGAGTCCCGTAGATTTCCGTAGGGGCCTGTAGGGTTGTGTAAGTGGCCGCAGGGGTTGGTAGGAGCTTGTAGGGTGCCATAAGTTTCCAGAGGGTTGTGTAGGGTTCCGTAGGGGCCTGTGGTGTTCCCTAGGGAACTGTAGAGTCTCGTACGGTTCCGTAGGGGCCTGTGGTGTTCCCTAGGGGCCTCTAGAGTCTCGTACAGTTCCGTAGGGTCCTGTAGGTTTCCATAAGCGCCCGCAGAGGTCTGAAGGGGCCCGTACTGTTCCGTAAGGATCCATAGGGCTCCGTAGAGCTTCGTAGGTTCCCTAGAGGCCTGTAGAGTACCGCAGGAGCCAGTAGTGTTCTGTAGGGCCCCGTAGGGTTCCTTCCATAGGGGCTGGCAGTGTTCCGTAGGGTCCTCTAGGGTTGAGTAAGTGCCCGCAGGAGTCTGTAGGAATCCATGGGATTCTGTAAGGTTCTGGAGGGTTCTGCAGGGTTCCGTAGGGGCCCGTAGAGTTCCGTAGTGGCTGGTAAAGTTCCCTAGGGCCCTGTACCGTTCCGTAAGTGCCTGCAAGGGTCTTTAGGCTTCCGTAGGGGCTGGTAGGGTTCCATAAAGTTCCGTGGGTTCCTGCAGAGTTCTGCAAGTGCCCGCAAGGGCCTGTAAGGGCCCACAGTGTTTCTGTCAGGTTCCGTAGAGTTCCGTAGGGGCCATAGGTTTCCGTAGCGGCTGGTAGTATTCCGTAGGGGTCTGTAGGGTTCTGTAGGCACCTGCAGTGTTCTGTAGGAGCCCATAGGGTTTTCGTGAGGTTCCGTTGTGTTGTTAAGGGTCTTGTAGAGTGCTGTCGGGTCCTGGAGTATTCTGTAGGGTTCCAGAGGGGCTCGTAGGTTTCCGTCGAAATCTGTAGGCTTCCCTAGGGGCCCGTGGAGTCCCGTAGATTTCCGTAGGGACCTGTAGGGTTGTGTAAGTGGCCGCAGGGGTTGGTAGGAGCTTGTAGGGTGCCATAAGTTTCCAGAGGGTTGTGTAGGGTTCCGTAGGGGCCTGTGGTGTTCCCTAGGGGCCTGTAGAGTCTCGTACAGTTCCGTAGGGTCCTGTAGGTTTCCATAAGCGCCCGCAGAGGTCTGAAGGGGCCCGTACTGTTCCGTAAGGATCCATAGGGCTCCGTAGAGCTTCGTAGGTTCCCTAGAGGCCTGTAGAGTACCGCAGGAGCCAGTAGTGTTCTGTAGGGGCCCGTAGGGTTCCTTCCATAGGGGCTGGCAGTGTTCCGTAGGGTCCTCTAGGGTTGAGTAAGTGCCCGCAGGAGTCTGTGGGATTCTGTAAGTTTCCGGAGGGTTCTGCAGGGTTCCGTAGGGACCCGTAGAGTTCCGTAGTGGCTGGTAAAGTTCCGTAGGGCCCTGTGGGGTTCTGTATGGACCTGTAGGGTTCCGTAGGTGCCTGCAGGGTTCTGTAAGTGCCCGCAGGTGTCTGTAGGGTTCCGTAGGGGCCTGCAGGGTTTCGTAGGCACCTGCAGTGTTCTATAGGAGCCCATAGGGGTTTAGTGAGGTTCCGTTGTGTCGCTAAGGGTCTTGTAGAGTGCTGTCGGGTCCTGGAGTATTCTGTAGGGTTCCAGAGGGGCTCGTAGGGTTCCGTCAAAATCTGTAGGCTTCCCTAGGGGCCCATAGAGTCCCGTAGATTTCCGTAGGGACCTGTAGGGTTGTGTAAGTGCCCGCAGGGGTTGGTAGGAGCTTGTAGGGTGCCATATGTTTCTGGAGGGTTGTGTAGGGTTCCGTAGGGGTCTGTGGTGTTCCCTAGGGGCCTGTAGAGTCTCGTACAGTTCCGTAGGGGCCTGTAGTGTTCCCTAGGGTCCTGTAGAGTCTCGTACGGTTCCGTAGGGTCCTGTAGGTTTCCATAAGCGCCCGCAGAGGTCTGAAGGGGCCCGTACTGTTCCGTAAGGATCCATAGGGCTCCGTAGAGCTTCGTAGGTTCCCTAGAGGCCTGTAGAGTACCGCAGGAGCCAGTAGTGTTCTGTAGGGCCCCGTAGGGTTCCTTCCATAGGGGCTGGCAGTGTTCCGTAGGGTCCTCTAGGGTTGAGTAAGTGCCCGCAGGAGTCTGTAGGAATCCGTGGGATTCTGTAAGGTTCCGGAGGGTTCTGCAGGGTTCCGTAGGGGCCCGTAGAGTTCCGTAGTGGCTGGTAAAGTTCCGTAGGGCCCTGTACCGTTCCGTAACTGCCTGCAAGGGTCTTTAGGCTTCCGTAGGGGCTGGTAGGGTTCCATAAAGTTCCGTGGGTTCCTGCAGAGTTCTGCAAGTGCCCGCAAGGGCCTGTAGGGGCGCACAGTGTTTCTGTCAGGTTCCGTAGAGTTCCGTAGGGGCCATAGGTTTCCGTAGTGGCTGGTAGTATTCCGTAGGGGTCTGTAGGGTTCCGTAGGCACCTGCAGTGTTCTGTAGGAGCCCATAGGGTTTTAGTGAGGTTCCGTTGTGTTGCTAAGGGTCTTGTAGAGTGCTGTCGGGTCCTGGAGTATTCTGTAGGGTTCCAGAGGGGCTCGTAGGGTTCCGTCGAAATCTGTAGGCTTCCCTAGGGGCCCGTGGAGTCCCGTAGATTTCCGTAGGGACCTGTAGGGTTGTGTAAGTGCCCGCAGGGGTTGGTAGGAGCTTGTAGGGTGCCATAAGTTTCCGCATGGTTGTGTAGGGTTCCGTAGGGGCCTGTGGTGTTCCCTAGGGGCCTGTAGAGTCTCGTACAGTTCCGTAGGGGCCTGTGGTGTTCCCTAGGGGCCTGTAGAGTCTCGTACAGTTCCATAGGGTCCTGTAGGTTTCCATAAGCGCCCGCAGAGGTCTGAAGGGGCCCGTACTGTTCCGTAAGGATCCACAGGGCTCCGTAGAGCTTCGTTGGTTCCCTAGAGGCCTGTAGAGTACCGCAGGAGCCAGTAGTGTTCTGTAGGGCCCCATAGGGTTCCTTCCATAGGGGCTGGCAGTGTTCCGTAGGGTCCTCTAGGGTTGAGTAAGTGCCCGCAGGAGTCTGTAGGAATCCGTGGGATTCTGTAAGGTTCCGGAGGGTTCTGCAGCGTTCCGTAGGGGCCCGTAGAGTTCCGTAGTGGCTGGTAAAGTTCCCTAGGGCCCTGTACCGTTCCGTAACTGCCTGCAAGGGTCTTTAGGCTTCCGTAGGGGCTGGTAGGGTTCCATAAAGTTCCGTGGGTTCCTGCAGAGTTCTGCAAGTGCCCGCAAGGGCCTGTAGGGGCGCACAGTGTTTCTGTCAGGTTCCGTAGAGTTCCGTAGGGGCCATAGGTTTCCGTAGCGGCTGGTAGTGTTCCGTAGGGGTCTGTAGGGTTCCGTAGGCACCTGCAGTGTTCTGTAGGAGCCCATAGGGTTTTAGTGAGGTTCCGTTGTGTTGCTAAGGGTGTTGTAGAGTGCTGTCGGGTCCTGGAGTATTCTGTAGGGTTCCAGAGGGGCTCGTAGGGTTCCGTTGAAATCTGTAGGCTTCCCTAGGGGCCCGTGGAGTCCCGTAGATTTCCGTAGGGACCTGTAGGGTTGTGTAAGTGCCCGCAGGGGTTGGTAGGAGCTTGTAGGGTGCCATAAGTTTCCAGAGGGTTGTGTAGGGTTCCGTAGGGGCCTGTGGTGTTCCCTAGGGAACTGTAGAGTCTCGTACGGTTCCGTAGGGGCCTGTGGTGTTCCCTAGGGGCCTGTAGAGTCTCGTACGGTTCCGTAGGGGCCTGTGGTGTTCCCTAGGGGCCTGTAGAGTCTCGTACAGTTCCATAGGGTCCTGTAGGTTTCCATAAGCGCCCGCAGAGGTCTGAAGGGGCCCGTACTGTTCCGTAAGGATCCACAGGGCTCCGTAGGGCTTCGTAGGTTCTTTAGAGGCCTGTAGAGTACCGCAGGAGCCAGTAGTGTTCTGTAGGGCCCCATAGGGTTCCTTCCATAGGGGCTGGCAGTGTTCCGTAGGGTCCTCTAGGGTTGAGTAAGTGCCCGCAGGAGTCTGTAGGAATCCGTGGGATTCTGTAAGGTTCCGGAGGGTTCTGCAGGGTTCCGTAGGGGCCCGTAGAGTTCCGTAGTGGCTGGTAAAGTTCCCTAGGGCCCTGTAGGGTTCCGTAACTGCCTGCAATGGTCTTTAGGCTTCCGTAGGGGCTGGTAGGGTTCCATAAAGTTCCGTGGGTTCCTGCAGAGTTCTACAAGTGCCCGCAAGGGCCTGTAGGGGCCCACAGTGTTTCTGTCAGGTTCCGTAGAGTTCCGTAGGGGCCATAGGTTTCCGTAGCGGCTGGTAGTGTTCCGTAGGGGTCTGTAGGGTTCCGTAGGCACCTGCAGTGTTCTGTAGGAGCCCATAGGGTTTTAGTGAGGTTCCGTTGTGTTGGTAAGGGTCTTGTAGAGTGCTGTCGGGTCCTGGAGTATTCTGTAGGGTTCCAGAGGGGCTCGTAGGGTTCCGTCGAAATCTGTAGCCTTCCCTAGGGGCCCGTGGAGTCCCGTAGATTTCCGTAGGGACCTGTAGGGTTGTGTAAGTGGCCGCAGGGGTTGGTAGGAGCTTGTAGGGTGCCATAAGTTTCCAGAGGGTTGTGTAGGGTTCCGTAGGGGCCTGTGGTGTTCCCTAGGGGCCTGTAGAGTCTTGTACATTTCCATAGGGTCCTGTAGGTTTCCATAAGCACCCGCAGAGGTCTGAAGGGGCCCGTACTGTTCCGTAAGGATCCACAGGGCTCCGTAGAGCTTCGTAGGTTCCCTAGAGGCCTGTAGAGTACCGCAGGAGCCAGTAGTGTTCTGTAGGGCCCCGTAGGGTTCCTTCCATAGGGGCTGGCAGTGTTCCGTAGGGTCCTCTAGGGTTGAGTAAGTGCCCGCAGGAGTCTGTAGGAGTCTGTGGGATTCTGTAAGGTTCCGGAGGGTTCTGCAGGGTTCCGTAGGGGCCCGTAGAGTTCCGTAGTGGCTGGTAAAGTTCCCTAGGGCCCTGTAGGGTTCCGTAACTGCCTGCAAGGGTCTTTAGGCTTCCGTAGGGGCTGGTAGGGTTCCATAAAGTTCCGTGGGTTCCTGCAGAGTTCTGCAAGTGCCCGCAAGGGCCTGTAGGGGCGCACAGTGTTTCTGTCAGGTTCCGTAGAGTTCCGTAGGGGCCATAGGTTTCCGTAGCGGCTGGTAGTGTTCCGTAGGGGTCTGTAGGGTTCCGTAGGCACCTGCAGTGTTCTGTAGGAGCCCATAGGGTTTTAGTGAGGTTCCGTTGTGTTGCTAAGGGTGTTGTAGAGTGCTGTCGGGTCCTGGAGTATTCTGTAGGGTTCCAGAGGGGCTCGTAGGGTTCCGTCGAAATCTGTAGGCTTCCCTAGGGGCCCGTGGAGTCCCGTAGATTTCCGTAGGGACCTGTAGGGTTGTGTAAGTGCCCGCAGGGGTTGGTAGGAGCTTGTAGGGTGCCATAAGTTTCCAGAGGGTTGTGTAGGGTTCCGTAGGGGCCTGTGGTGTTCCCTAGGGGCCTGTAGAGTCTTGTACATTTCCATAGGGTCCTGTAGGTTTCCATAAGCACCCGCAGAGGTCTGAAGGGGCCCGTACTGTTCCGTAAGGATCCACAGGGCTCCGTAGAGCTTCGTAGGTTCCCTAGAGGCCTGTAGAGTACCGCAGGAGCCAGTAGTGTTCTGTAGGGCCCCGTAGGGTTCCTTCCATAGGGGCTGGCAGTGTTCCGTAGGGTCCTCTAGGGTTGAGTAAGTGCCCGCAGGAGTCTGTAGGAATCCGTGGGATTCTGTAAGGTTCCGGAGGGTTCTGCAGGGTTCCGTAGGGGCCCGTAGAGTTCCGTAGTGGCTGGTAAAGTTCCCTAGGGCCCTGTACCGTTCCGTAACTGCCTGCAAGGGTCTTGAGGCTTCCGTAGGGGCTGGTAGGGTTCCATAAAGTTCCGTGGGTTCCTGCAGAGTTCTACAAGTGCCCGCAAGGGCCTGTAGGGGCCCACAGTGTTTCTGTCAGGTTCCGTAGAGTTCCGTAGGGGCCATAGGTTTCCGTAGCAGCTGGTAGTGTTCCGTAGGGGTCTGTAGGGTTCCGTAGGCACCTGCAGTGTTCTGTAGGAGCCCATAGGGTTTTAGTGAGGTTCCGTTGTGTTGGTAAGGGTCTTGTAGAGTGCTGTCGGGTCCTGGAGTATTCTGTAGGGTTCCAGAGGGGCTCGTAGGGTTCCGTCGAAATCTGTAGCCTTCCCTAGGGGCCCGTGGAGTCCCGTAGATTTCCGTAGGGACCTGTAGGGTTGTGTAAGTGGCCGCAGGGGTTGGTAGGAGCTTGTAGGGTGCCATAAGTTTCCAGAGGGTTGTGTAGGGTTCCGTAGGGGCCTGTGGTGTTCCCTAGGGGCCTGTAGAGTCTTGTACATTTCCATAGGGTCCTGTAGGTTTCCATAAGCACCTGCAGAGGTCTGAAGGGGCCCGTACTGTTCCGTAAGGATCCACAGGGCTCCGTAGAGCTTCGTAGGTTCCCTAGAGGCCTGTAGAGTACCGCAGGAGCCAGTAGTGTTCTGTAGGGCCCCGTAGGGTTCCTTCCATAGGGGCTGGCAGTGTTCCGTAGGGTCCTCTAGGGTTGAGTAAGTGCCCGCAGGAGTCTGTAGGAGTCTGTGGGATTCTGTAAGGTTCTGGAGGGTTCTGCAGGGTTCCGTAGGGGCCCGTAGCGTTCCGTAGTGGCTGGTAAAGTTCCGTAGGGCCCTGTACCGTTCCGTAACTGCCTGCAAGGGTCTTTAGGCTTCCGTAGGGGCTGGTAGGGTTCCATAAAGTTCCGTGGGTTCCTGCAGAGTTCTGCAAGTGCCCGCAAGGGCCTGTAGGGGCGCACAGTGTTTCTGTCATGTTCCGTAGAGTTCCGTAGGGGCCATAGGTTTCCGTAGTGGCTGGTAGTATTCCGTAGGGGTCTGTAGGGTTCCGTAGGCACCTGCAGTGTTCTGTAGGAGCCCATAGGGTTTTAGTGAGGTTCCGTTGTGTTGCTAAGGGTGTTGTAGAGTGCTGTCGGGTCCTGGAGTATTCTGTAGGGTTCCAGAGGGGCTCGTAGGTTTCCGTCAAAATCTGTAGGCTTTCCTAGGGGCCCGTGGAGTCCCGTAGATTTCCGTAGGGGCCTGTAGGGTTGTGTAAGTGCCCGCAGGGGTTGGTAGGAGCTTGTAGGGTGCCATAAGTTTCCAGAGGGTTGTGTAGGGTTCCGTAGGGGCCTGTGGTGTTCCCTAGGGGCCTGTAGAGTCTCGTACAGTTCCGTAGGGTCCTGTAGGTTTCCATAAGCACCCGCAGAGGTCTGAAGGGGCCCGTACTGTTCCGTAAGGATCCATAGGGCTCCGTAGAGCTTCGTAGGTTCCCTAGAGGCCTGTAGAGTACCGCAGGAGCCAGTAGTGTTCTGTAGGGCCCCGTAGGGTTCCTTCCATAGGGGCTGGCAGTGTTCCGTAGGGGCCTCTAGGGTTGAGTAAGTGCCCGCAGGAGTCTGTAGGAGTCTCTGGGATTCGGTAAGGTTCCGGAGGGTTCTGCAGGGTTCCGTAGGGGCCCGTAGAGTTCCGTAGTGGCTGGTAAAATTCCCTAGGGCCCTGTACCGTTCCGTAACTGCCTGCAAGGGTCTTTAGGCTTCCGCAGGGGCTGGTAGGGTTCCATAAAGTTCCGTGGGTTCCTGCAGAGTTCTGCAAGTGCCCGCAAGGGCCTGTAGGGGCGCACAGTGTTTCTGTCAGGTTCCGTAGAGTTCCGTAGGGGCCATAGGTTTCCGTAGCGGCTGGTAGTATTCCGTAGGGGTCTGTAGGGTTCCGTAGGCACCTGCAGTGTTCTGTAGGAGCCCATAGGGTTTTCGAGAGGTTCCGTTGTGTTGCTAAGGGTCTTGTAGAGTGCTGTCGGGTCCTGGAGTATTCTGTAGGGTTCCAGAGGGGCTCGTAGGGTTCCGTCAAAATCTGTAGGCTTCCCTAGGGGCCCTCGGAGTCCCGTAGATTTCCGTAGGGGCCTGTAGGGTTGTGTAAGTGCCCGCAGGGGTTGGTAGGAGCTTGTAGGGTGCCATAAGTTTCCAGAGGGTTGTGTAGGGTTCCGTAGGGGCCTGTGGTGTTCCCTAGGGGCCTGTAGAGTCTCGTACAGTTCCATAGGGTCCTGTAGGTTTCCATAAGCGCCCGCAGAGGTCTGAAGGGGCCCGTACTGTTCCGTAAGGATCCACAGGGCTCCGTAGGGCTTCGTAGGTTCTTTAGAGGCCTGTAGAGTACCGCAGGAGCCAGTAGTGTTCTGTAGGGCCCCATAGGGTTCCTTCCATAGGGGCTGGCAGTGTTCCGTAGGGTCCTCTAGGGTTGACTAAGTGCCCGCAGGAGTCTGTAGGAATCCGTGGGATTCTGTAAGGTTCTGGAGGGTTCTGCAGGGTTCCGTAGGGGCCCGTAGAGTTCCGTAGTGGCTGGTAAAGTTCCCTAGGGCCCTGTACCGTTCCGTAACTGCCTGCAAGGGTCTTGAGGCTTCCGTAGGGGCTGGTAGGGTTCCATAAAGTTCCGTGGGTTCCTGCAGAGTTCTGCAAGTGCCCGCAAGGGCCTGTAAGGGCCCACAGTGTTTCTGTCAGGTTCCGTAGAGTTCCGTAGGGGCCATAGGTTTCCGTAGCGGCTGGTAGTATTCCGTAGGGGTCTGTAGGGTTCCGTAGGCACCTGCAGTGTTCTGTAGGAGCCCATAGGGTTTTCGTGAGGTTCCGTTGTGTTGCTAAGGGTGTTGTAGAGTGCTGTCGGGTCCTGGAGTATTCTGTAGGGTTCCAGAGGGGCTCGTAGGGTTCCGTTGAAATCTGTAGGCTTCCCTAGGGGCCCGTGGAGTCCCGTAGATTTCCGTAGGGACCTGTAGGGTTGTGTAAGTGGCCGCAGGGGTTGGTAGGAGCTTGTAGGGTGCCATAAGTTTCCAGAGGGTTGTGTAGGGTTCCGTAGGGGCCTGTGGTGTTCCCTAGGGGCCTGTAGAGTCTCGTACAGTTCCGTAGGGTCCTGTAGGTTTCCATAAGCGCCCGCAGAGGTCTGAAGGGGCCCGTACTGTTCCGTAAGGATCCACAGGGCTCCGTAGAGCTTCGTAGGTTCCCTAGAGGCCTGTAGAGTACCGCAGGAGCCAGTAGTGTTCTGTAGGGCCCCATAGGGTTCCTTCCATAGGGGCTGGCAGTGTTCCGTAGGGTCCTCTAGGGTTGAGTAAGTGCCCGCAGGAGTCTGTAGGAGTCTGTGGGATTCTGTAAGGTTCCAGAGGTTTCTGCAGGGTTCCGTAGGGGCCCGTAGAGTTCCGTAGTGGCTGGTAAAGTTCCCTAGGGCCCTGTACAGTTCCGTAACTGCCTGCAAGGGTCTTTAGGCTTCCGTAGGGGCTGGTAGGGTTCCATAAAGTTCCGTGGGTTCCTGCAGAGTTCTGCAAGTGCCCGCAAGGGCCTGTAAGGGCGCACAGTGTTTCTGTCAGGTTCCGTAGAGTTCCGTAGGGGCCATAGGTTTCCGTAGCGGCTGGTAGTGTTCCGTAGGGGTCTGTAGGGTTCCGTAGGCACCTGCAGTGTTCTGTAGGAGCCCATAGGGTTTTAGTGAGGTTCCGTTGTGTTGCTAAGGGTCTTGTAGAGTGCTGTCAGGTCCTGGAGTATTTTGTAGGGTTCCAGAGGGGCTCGTAGGGTTCCGTCAAAATCTGTAGGCTTCCCTAGGGGCCCGTGGAGTCCCATAGAGTTCCGTAGGGACCTGTAGGGTTGTGTAAGTGCCCGCAGGGGTTGGTAGGAGCTTGTAGGGTGCCATAAGTTTCCGCATGGTTGTGTAGGGTTCCGTAGGGGCCTGTGGTGTTCCCTAGGGGCTTGTAGAGTCTCGTACGGTTCCGTAGGGGCCTGTGGTGTTCCCTAGGGGCCTGTAGAGTCTCGTACAGTTCCATAGGGTCCTGTAGGTTTCCATAAGCGCCCGCAGAGGTCTGAAGGGGCCCGTACTGTTCCGTAAGGATCCACAGGGCTCCGTAGGGCTTCGTAGGTTCTTTAGAGGCCTGTAGAGTACCGCAGGGGCCAGTAGTGTTCTGTAGGGCCTTCCATAGGGGCTGGCAGTGTTCCGTAGGGTCCTCTAGGGTTGAGTAAGTGCCCGCAGGAGTCTGTAGGAGTCTCTGGGATTCTCTAAGGTTCCGGAGGGTTCTGCAGGGTTCCGTAGGGGCCCGTAGAGTTCCGTAGTGGCTGGTAAAGTTCCCTAGGGCCCTGTACCGTTCCGTAACTGCCTGCAAGGGTCTTGAGGCTTCCGTAGGGGCTGGTAGGGTTCCATAAAGTTCCGTGGGTTCCTGCAGAGTTCTGCAAGTGCCCGCAAGGGCCTGTAAGGGCCCACAGTGTTTCTGTCAGGTTCCGTAGAGTTCCGTAGGGGCCATAGGTTTCCGTAGTGGCTGGTAGTATTCCGTAGGGGTCTGTAGGGTTCCGTAGGCACCTGCAGTGTTCTGTAGGAGCCCATAGGGTTTTCGTGAGGTTCCGTTGTGTTGCTAAGGGTGTTGTAGAGTGCTGTCGGGTCCTGGAGTATTCTGTAGGGTTCCAGAGGGGCTCGTAGGGTTCCGTTGAAATCTGTAGGCTTCCCTAGGGGCCCGTGGAGTCCCGTAGATTTCCGTAGGGACCTGTAGGGTTGTGTAAGTGGCCGCAGGGGTTGGTAGGAGCTTGTAGGGTGCCATAAGTTTCCAGAGGGTTGTGTAGGGTTCCGTAGGGGCCTGTGGTGTTCCCTAGGGGCCTGTAGAGTCTCGTACAGTTCCGTAGGGTCCTGTAGGTTTCCATAAGCGCCCGCAGAGGTCTGAAGGGGCCCGTACTGTTCCGTAAGGATCCACAGGGCTCCGTAGAGCTTCGTAGGTTCCCTAGAGGCCTGTAGAGTACCGCAGGAGCCAGTAGTGTTCTGTAGGGCCCCATAGGGTTCCTTCCATAGGGGCTGGCAGTGTTCCGTAGGGTCCTCTAGGGTTGAGTAAGTGCCCGCAGGAGTCTGTAGGAGTCTGTGGGATTCTGTAAGGTTCCAGAGGTTTCTGCAGGGTTCCGTAGGGGCCCGTAGAGTTCCGTAGTGGCTGGTAAAGTTCCCTAGGGCCCTGTACAGTTCCGTAACTGCCTGCAAGGGTCTTTAGGCTTCCGTAGGGGCTGGTAGGGTTCCATAAAGTTCCGTGGGTTCCTGCAGAGTTCTGCAAGTGCCCGCAAGGGCCTGTAAGGGCGCACAGTGTTTCTGTCAGGTTCCGTAGAGTTCCGTAGGGGCCATAGGTTTCCGTAGCGGCTGGTAGTGTTCCGTAGGGGTCTGTAGGGTTCCATTGGCACCTGCAGTGTTCTGTAGGAGCCCATAGGGTTTTCGAGAGGTTCCGTTGTGTTGCTAAGGGTCTTGTAGAGTGCTGTCAGGTCCTGGAGTATTTTGTAGGGTTCCAGAGGGGCTCGTAGGGTTCCGTCAAAATCTGTAGGCTTCCCTAGGGGCCCGTGGAGTCCCATAGAGTTCCGTAGGGACCTGTAGGGTTGTGTAAGTGCCCGCAGGGGTTGGTAGGAGCTTGTAGGGTGCCATAAGTTTCCGCATGGTTGTGTACGGTTCCGTAGGGGCCTGTGGTGTTCCCTAGGGGCTTGTAGAGTCTCGTACGGTTCCGTAGGGGCCTGTGGTGTTCCCTAGGGGCCTGTAGAGTCTCGTACAGTTCCATAGGGTCCTGTAGGTTTCCATAAGCGCCCGCAGAGGTCTGAAGGGGCCCGTACTGTTCCATAAGGATCCATAGGGCTCCGTAGAGCTTCGTAGGTTCCCTAGAGGCCTGTAGAGTACCGCAGGAGCCAGTAGTGTTCTGTAGGGCCCCGTAGGGTTCCTTCCATAGGGGCTGGCAGTGTTCCGTAGGGTCCTCTAGGGTTGAGTAAGTGCCCGCAGGAGTCTGTAGGAGTCTGTGGGATTCTGTAAGGTTCCAGAGGTTTCTGCAGGGTTCCGTAGGGGCCCGTAGAGTTCCGTAGTGGCTGGTAAAATTCCCTAGGGCCCTGTACCGTTCCGTAACTGCCTGCAAGGGTCTTTAGGCTTCCGCAGGGGCTGGTAGGGTTCCATAAAGTTCCGTGGGTTCCTGCAGAGTTCTGCAAGTGCCCGCAAGGGCCTGTAGGGGCGCACAGTGTTTCTGTCAGGTTCCGTAGAGTTCCGTAGGGGCCATAGGTTTCCGTAGCGGCTGGTAGTATTCCGTAGGGGTCTGTAGGGTTCCGTAGGCACCTGCAGTGTTCTGTAGGAGCCCATAGGGTTTTCGAGAGGTTCCGTTGTGTTGCTAAGGGTCTTGTAGAGTGCTGTCGGGTCCTGGAGTATTCTGTAGGGTTCCAGAGGGGCTCGTAGGGTTCCGTCAAAATCTGTAGGCTTCCCTAGGGGCCCTCGGAGTCCCGTAGATTTCCGTAGGGGCCTGTAGGGTTGTGTAAGTGCCCGCAGGGGTTGGTAGGAGCTTGTAGGGTGCCATAAGTTTCCAGAGGGTTGTGTAGGGTTCCGTAGGGGCCTGTGGTGTTCCCTAGGGGCCTGTAGAGTCTCGTACAGTTCCATAGGGTCCTGTAGGTTTCCATAAGCGCCCGCAGAGGTCTGAAGGGGCCCGTACTGTTCCGTAAGGATCCACAGGGCTCCGTAGGGCTTCGTAGGTTCTTTAGAGGCCTGTAGAGTACCGCAGGAGCCAGTAGTGTTCTGTAGGGCCCCATAGGGTTCCTTCCATAGGGGCTGGCAGTGTTCCGTAGGGTCCTCTAGGGTTGAGTAAGTGCCCGCAGGAGTCTGTAGGAGTCTGTGGGATTCTGTAAGGTTCCAGAGGTTTCTGCAGGGTTCCGTAGGGGCCCGTAGAGTTCCGTAGTGGCTGGTAAAGTTCCCTAGGGCCCTGTACCGTTCCGTAACTGCCTGCAAGGGTCTTTAGGCTTCCGTAGGGGCTGGTAGGGTTCCATAAAGTTCCGTGGGTTCCTGCAGAGTTCTGCAAGTGCCCGCAAGGGCCTGTAAGGGCGCACAGTGTTTCTGTCAGGTTCCGTAGAGTTCCGTAGGGGCCATAGGTTTCCGTAGCGGCTGGTAGTGTTCCGTAGGGGTCTGTAGGGTTCCGTAGGCACCTGCAGTGTTCTGTAGGAGCCCATAGGGTTTTAGTGAGGTTCCGTTGTGTTGCTAAGGGTCTTGTAGAGTGCTGTCAGGTCCTGGAGTATTTTGTAGGGTTCCAGAGGGGCTCGTAGGGTTCCGTCAAAATCTGTAGGCTTCCCTAGGGGCCCGTGGAGTCCCATAGAGTTCCGTAGGGACCTGTAGGGTTGTGTAAGTGCCCGCAGGGGTTGGTAGGAGCTTGTAGGGTGCCATAAGTTTCCGCATGGTTGTGTAGGGTTCCGTAGGGGCCTGTGGTGTTCCCTAGGGGCTTGTAGAGTCTCGTACGGTTCCGTAGGGGCCTGTGGTGTTCCCTAGGGGCCTGTAGAGTCTCGTACAGTTCCATAGGGTCCTGTAGGTTTCCATAAGCGCCCGCAGAGGTCTGAAGGGGCCCGTACTGTTCCGTAAGGATCCACAGGGCTCCGTAGGGCTTCGTAGGTTCTTTAGAGGCCTGTAGAGTACCGCAGGGGCCAGTAGTGTTCTGTAGGGCCTTCCATAGGGGCTGGCAGTGTTCCGTAGGGTCCTCTAGGGTTGAGTAAGTGCCCGCAGGAGTCTGTAGGAGTCTCTGGGATTCTCTAAGGTTCCGGAGGGTTCTGCAGGGTTCCGTAGGGGCCCGTAGAGTTCCGTAGTGGCTGGTAAAGTTCCCTAGGGCCCTGTACCGTTCCGTAACTGCCTGCAAGGGTCTTTAGGCTTCCGTAGGGGCTGGTAGGGTTCCATAAAGTTCCGTGGGTTCCTGCAGAGTTCTGCAAGTGCCCGCAAGGGCCTGTAGGGGCGCACAGTGTTTCTGTCAGGTCCCGTAGAGTTCCATAGGGGCCATAGGTTTCCGTAGCGGCTGGTAGTATTCCGTAGGGGTCTGTAGGGTTCCGTAGGCACCTGCAGTGTTCTGTAGGAGCCCATAGGGTTTTAGTGAGGTTCCGTTGTGTTGCTAAGGGTCTTGTAGAGTGCTGTCGGGTCCTGGAGTATTCTGTAGGGTTCCAGAGGGGCTCGTAGGGTTCCGTCGAAATCTGTAGGCTTCCCTAGGGGCCCGTGGAGTCCCGTAGATTTCCGTAGGGGCCTGTAGGGTTGTGTAAGTGCCCGCAGGGGTTGGTAGGAGCTTGTAGGGTGCCATAAGTTTCCGCATGGTTGTGTAGGGTTCCGTAGGGGCCTGTGGTGTTCCCTAGGGGCCTGTAGAGTCTCGTACGGTTCCGTAGGGGCCTGTAGTGTTCCCTAGGGCCCTGTAGAGTCTCGTACAGTTCCATAGGGTCCTGTAGGTTTCCATAAGCGCCCGCAGAGGTCTGAAGGGGCCCATACTGTTCCATAAGGATCCACAGGGCTCCGTAGGGCTTCGTAGGTTCTTTATAGGCCTGTAGAGTACCGCAGGAGCCAGTAGTGTTCTGTAGGGCCCCATAGGGTTCCTTCCATAGGGGCTGGCAGTGTTCCGTAGGGTCCTCTAGGGTTGACTAAGTGCCCGCAGGAGTCTGTAGGAATCCGTGGGATTCTGTAAGGTTCCGGAGGGTTCTGCAGGGTTCCGTAGGGGCCCGTAGAGTTCCGTAGTGGCTGGTAAAGTTCCCTAGGGCCCTGTAGGGTTCCGTAACTGCCTGCAATGGTCTTTAGGCTTCCGTAGGGGCTGGTAGGGTTCCATAAAGTTCCGTGGGTTCCTGCAGAGTTCTACAAGTGCCCGCAAGGGCCTGTAAGGGCGCACAGTGTTTCTGTCAGGTTCCGTAGAGTTCCGTAGGGGCCATAGGTTTCCGTAGCGGCTGGTAGTGTTCCGTAGGGGTCTGTAGGGTTCCGTAGGCACCTGCAGTGTTCTGTAGGAGCCCATAGGGTTTTAGTGAGGTTCCGTTGTGTTGCTAAGGGTCTTGTAGAGTGCTGTCGGGTCCTGGAGTATTCTGTAGGGTTCCAGAGGGGCTCGTAGGGTTCCGTCAAAATCTGTAGGCTTCCCTAGGGGCCCGTGGAGTCCCGTAGATTTCCGTAGGGACCTGTAGGGTTGTGTAAGTGCCCGCAGGGGTTGGTAGGAGCTTGTAGGGTGCCATAAGTTTCCAGAGGGTTGTGTAGGGTTCCGTAGGGGCCTGTGGTGTTCCCTAGGGGCCTGTAGAGTCTCGTACGGTTCCGTAGGGTCCTGTAGGTTTCCATAAGCACCCGCAGAGGTCTGAAGGGGCCCGTACTGTTCCGTAAGGATCCACAGGGCTCCGTAGAGCTTCGTTGGTTCCCTAGAGGCCTGTAGAGTACCGCAGGAGCCAGTAGTGTTCTGTAGGGCCCCGTAGGGTTCCTTCCATAGGGGCTGGCAGTGTTCCGTAGGGTCCTCTAGGGTTGAGTAAGTGCCCGCAGGAGTCTGTAGGAGTCTGTGGGATTCTGTAAGGTTCTGGAGGGTTCTGCAGGGTTCCGTAGGGGCCCGTAGAGTTCCGTAGTGGCTGGTAAAGTTCCCTAGGGCCCTGTACCGTTCCGTAACTGCCTGCAAGGGTCTTTAGGCTTCCATAGGGGCTGGTAGGGTTCCATAAAGTTCCGTGGGATCCTGCAGAGTTCTGCAAGTGCCCGCAAGGGCCTGTAGGGGCCCACAGTGTTTCTCTTAGGTCCCGTAGAGTTCCATAGGGGCCATAGGTTTCCGTAGCGGCTGGTAGTATTCCGTAGGGGTCTGTAGGGTTCCGTAGGCACCTGCAGTGTTCTGTAGGAGCCCATAGGGTTTTAGTGAGGTTCTGTTGTGTTGCTAAGGGTCTTGTAGAGTGCTGTCGGGTCCTGGAGTATTCTGTAGGGTTCCAGAGGGGCTCGTAGGGTTCCGTCGAAATCTGTAGGCTTCCCTAGGGGCCCGTGGAGTCCCGTAGATTTCCGTAGGGGCCTGTAGGGTTGTGTAAGTGCCCGCAGGGGTTGGTAGGAGCTTGTAGGGTGCCATAAGTTTCCAGAGGGTTGTGTAGGGTTCCGTAGGGGCCTGTGGTGTTCCCTAGGGGCCTGTAGAGTCTCGTACAATTCCGTAGGGTCCTGTATGTTTCCATAAGCACCCGCAGAGGTCTGAAGGGGCCCGTCCTGTTCCGTAAGGATCCACAGGGCTCCGTAGAGCTTCGTTGGTTCCCTAGAGGCCTGTAGAGTACCGCAGGAGCCAGTAGTGTTCTGTAGGGCCCCGTAGGGTTCCTTCCGTAGGGGCTGGCAGTGTTTCGTAGGGTCCTCTAGGGTTGAGTAAGTGCCCGCAGGAGTCTGTAGGAATCCGTGGGATTCTGTAAGGTTCCGGAGGTTTCTGCAGGGTTCCGTAGGGGCCCGTAGAGTTCCGTAGTGGCTGGTAAAGTTCCCTAGGGCCCTGTACCGTTCCGTAACTGCCTGCAAGGGTCTTTAGGCTTCCGTAGGGGCTGGTAGGGTTCCATAAAGTTCCGTGGGTTCCTGCAGAGTTCTGCAAGTGCCCGCAAGGGCCTGTAGGGGCGCACAGTGTTTCTGTCAGGTTCCGTAGAGTTCCGTAGGGGCCATAGGTTTCCGTAGCGGCTGGTAGTATTCCGTAGGGGTCTGTAGGGTTCCATAGGCACCTGCAGTGTTCTGTAGGAGCCCATAGGGTTTTAGTGAGTTTCCGTTGTGTTGCTAAGGGTCTTGTAGAGTGCTGTCGGGTCCTGGAGTATTCTGTAGGGTTCCAGAGGGGCTCGTAGGGTTCCGTCGAAATCTGTAGGCTTCCCTAGGGGCCCTTGGAGTCCCGTAGATTTCCGTAGGGGCCTGTAGGGTTGTGTAAGTGGCCGCAGGGGTTGGTAGGAGCTTGTAGGGTGCCATAAGTTTCCAGAGGGTTGTGTAGGGTTCCGTAGGGGCCTGTGGTGTTCCCTAGGGAACTGTAGAGTCTCGTACGGTTCCGTAGGGGCCTGTGGTGTTCCCTAGGGGCCTCTAGAGTCTCGTACAGTTCCGTAGGGTCCTGTAGGTTTCCATAAGCGCCCGCAGAGGTCTGAAGGGGCCCGTACTGTTCCGTAAGGATCCATAGGGCTCCGTAGAGCTTCGTAGGTTCCCTAGAGGCCTGTAGAGTACCGCAGGAGCCAGTAGTGTTCTGTAGGGCCCCGTAGGGTTCCTTCCATAGGGGCTGGCAGTGTTCCGTAGGGTCCTCTAGGGTTGAGTAAGTGCCCGCAGGAGTCTGTAGGAATCCATGGGATTCTGTAAGGTTCTGGAGGGTTCTGCAGGGTTCCGTAGGGGCCCGTAGAGTTCCGTAGTGGCTGGTAAAGTTCCCTAGGGCCCTGTACCGTTCCGTAAGTGCCTGCAAGGGTCTTTAGGCTTCCGTAGGGGCTGGTAGGGTTCCATAAAGTTCCGTGGGTTCCTGCAGAGTTCTGCAAGTGCCCGCAAGGGCCTGTAAGGGCCCACAGTGTTTCTGTCAGGTTCCGTAGAGTTCCGTAGGGGCCATAGGTTTCCGTAGCGGCTGGTAGTATTCCGTAGGGGTCTGTAGGGTTCTGTAGGCACCTGCAGTGTTCTGTAGGAGCCCATAGGGTTTTCGTGAGGTTCCGTTGTGTTGTTAAGGGTCTTGTAGAGTGCTGTCGGGTCCTGGAGTATTCTGTAGGGTTCCAGAGGGGCTCGTAGGTTTCCGTCGAAATCTGTAGGCTTCCCTAGGGGCCCGTGGAGTCCCGTAGATTTCCGTAGGGACCTGTAGGGTTGTGTAAGTGGCCGCAGGGGTTGGTAGGAGCTTGTAGGGTGCCATAAGTTTCCAGAGGGTTGTGTAGGGTTCCGTAGGGGCCTGTGGTGTTCCCTAGGGGCCTGTAGAGTCTCGTACAGTTCCGTAGGGTCCTGTAGGTTTCCATAAGCGCCCGCAGAGGTCTGAAGGGGCCCGTACTGTTCCGTAAGGATCCATAGGGCTCCGTAGAGCTTCGTAGGTTCCCTAGAGGCCTGTAGAGTACCGCAGGAGCCAGTAGTGTTCTGTAGGGGCCCGTAGGGTTCCTTCCATAGGGGCTGGCAGTGTTCCGTAGGGTCCTCTAGGGTTGAGTAAGTGCCCGCAGGAGTCTGTGGGATTCTGTAAGTTTCCGGAGGGTTCTGCAGGGTTCCGTAGGGACCCGTAGAGTTCCGTAGTGGCTGGTAAAGTTCCGTAGGGCCCTGTGGGGTTCTGTATGGACCTGTAGGGTTCCGTAGGTGCCTGCAGGGTTCTGTAAGTGCCCGCAGGTGTCTGTAGGGTTCCGTAGGGGCCTGCAGGGTTTCGTAGGCACCTGCAGTGTTCTATAGGAGCCCATAGGGGTTTAGTGAGGTTCCGTTGTGTCGCTAAGGGTCTTGTAGAGTGCTGTCGGGTCCTGGAGTATTCTGTAGGGTTCCAGAGGGGCTCGTAGGGTTCCGTCAAAATCTGTAGGCTTCCCTAGGGGCCCATAGAGTCCCGTAGATTTCCGTAGGGACCTGTAGGGTTGTGTAAGTGCCCGCAGGGGTTGGTAGGAGCTTGTAGGGTGCCATATGTTTCTGGAGGGTTGTGTAGGGTTCCGTAGGGGTCTGTGGTGTTCCCTAGGGGCCTGTAGAGTCTCGTACAGTTCCGTAGGGGCCTGTAGTGTTCCCTAGGGTCCTGTAGAGTCTCGTACGGTTCCGTAGGGTCCTGTAGGTTTCCATAAGCGCCCGCAGAGGTCTGAAGGGGCCCGTACTGTTCCGTAAGGATCCATAGGGCTCCGTAGAGCTTCGTAGGTTCCCTAGAGGCCTGTAGAGTACCGCAGGAGCCAGTAGTGTTCTGTAGGGCCCCGTAGGGTTCCTTCCATAGGGGCTGGCAGTGTTCCGTAGGGTCCTCTAGGGTTGAGTAAGTGCCCGCAGGAGTCTGTAGGAATCCGTGGGATTCTGTAAGGTTCCGGAGGGTTCTGCAGGGTTCCGTAGGGGCCCGTAGAGTTCCGTAGTGGCTGGTAAAGTTCCGTAGGGCCCTGTACCGTTCCGTAACTGCCTGCAAGGGTCTTTAGGCTTCCGTAGGGGCTGGTAGGGTTCCATAAAGTTCCGTGGGTTCCTGCAGAGTTCTGCAAGTGCCCGCAAGGGCCTGTAGGGGCGCACAGTGTTTCTGTCAGGTTCCGTAGAGTTCCGTAGGGGCCATAGGTTTCCGTAGTGGCTGGTAGTATTCCGTAGGGGTCTGTAGGGTTCCGTAGGCACCTGCAGTGTTCTGTAGGAGCCCATAGGGTTTTAGTGAGGTTCTGTTGTGTCGCTAAGGGTCTTATAGAGTGCTGTCGGGTCCTGGAGTATTCTGTAGGGTTCCAGAGGGGCTCGTAGGGTTCCGTCGAAATCTGTAGGGTTCCCTAGGGGCCCATAGAGTCCCGTAGATTTCCGTAGGGGCCTGTAGGGTTGTGTAAGTGCCCGCAGGGGTTGGTAGGAGGTTGTAGGGTTCCATAAGTTTCCAGAGGGTTGTGTAGGGTTCCGTAGGGGTCTGTGGTGTTCCCTAGGGGCCTGTAGAGTCTCGTACGGTTCCGTAGGGGCCTGTGGTGTTCCCTAGGGGCCTGTAGAGTCTCGTACGGTTCCGTAGGGGCCTGTGGTGTTCCCTAGGGGCCTGTAGAGTCTCGTACAGTTCCGTAGGGTCCTGTAGGTTTCCATAAGCGCCCGCAGAGGTCTGAAGGGGCCCGTACTGTTCCGTAAGGATCCATAGGGCTCCGTAGAGCTTCGTAGGTTCCCTAGAGGCCTGTAGAGTACCGCAGGAGCCAGTAGTGTTCTGTAGGGCCCCGTAGGGTTCCTTCCATAGGGGCTGGCAGTGTTACGTAGGGTCCTCTAGGGTTGAGTAAGTGCCCGCAGGAGTCTGTAGGAATCCGTGGGATTCTGTAAGGTTCTGGAGGGTTCTGCAGGGTTCCGTAGGGGCCCGTAGAGTTCCGTAGTGGCTGGTAAAGTTCCCTAGGGCCCTGTACCGTTCCGTAAGTGCCTGCAAGGGTCTTTAGGCTTCCGTAGGGGCTGGTAGGGTTCCATAAAGTTCCGTGGGTTCCTGCAGAGTTCTGCAAGTGCCCGCAAGGGCCTGTAAGGGCCCACAGTGTTTCTGTCAGGTTCCGTAGAGTTCCGTAGGGGCCATAGGTTTCCGTAGCGGCTGGTAGTATTCCGTAGGGGTCTGTAGGGTTCCGTAGGCACCTGCAGTGTTCTGTAGGAGCCCATAGGGTTTTCGTGAGGTTCCGTTGTGTTGTTAAGGGTCTTGTAGAGTGCTGTCGGGTCCTGGAGTATTCTGTAGGGTTCCAGAGGGGCTCGTAGGTTTCCGTCGAAATCTGTAGGCTTCCCTAGGGGCCCGTGGAGTCCCGTAGATTTCCGTAGGGACCTGTAGGGTTGTGTAAGTGGCCGCAGGGGTTGGTAGGAGCTTGTAGGGTGCCATAAGTTTCCAGAGGGTTGTGTAGGGTTCCGTAGGGGCCTGTGGTGTTCCCTAGGGGCCTGTAGAGTCTCGTACAGTTCCGTAGGGTCCTGTATGTTTCCATAAGCACCCGCAGAGGTCTGAAGGGGCCCGTACTGTTCCGTAAGGATCCACAGGGCTCCGTAGAGCTTCGTAGGTTCCCTAGAGGCCTGTAGAGTACCGCAGGAGCCAGTAGTGTTCTGTAGGGCCCCGTAAGGTTCCTTCCGTAGGGGCTGGCAGTGTTCCGTAGGGTCCTCTAGGGTTGAGTAAGTGCCCGCACGAGTCTGTAGGAGTCTGTGGGATTCTGTAAGGTTCCGGAGGTTTCTGCAGGGTTCCGTAGGGGCCCGTAGAGTTCCGTAGTGGCTGGTAAAGTTCCCTAGGGCCCTGTACCGTTCCGTAACTGCCTGCAAGGGTCTTTAGGCTTCCGTAGGGGCTGGTAGGGTTCCATAAAGTTCCGTGGGTTCCTGCAGAGTTCTGCAAGTGCCCGCAAGGGCCTGTAGGGGCGCACAGTGTTTCTGTCAGGTTCCGTAGAGTTCCGTAGGGGCCATAGGTTTCCGTAGCGGCTGGTAGTATTCCGTAGGGGTCTGTAGGGTTCCATTGGCACCTGCAGTGTTCTGTAGGAGTCCATAGGGTTTTAGTGAGTTTCCGTTGTGTTGGTAAGGGTCTTGTAGAGTGCTGTCGGGTCCTGGAGTATTCTGTAGGGTTCCAGAGGGGCTGGTAGGGTTCCGTCGAAATCTGTAGGGTTCCCTAGGGGCCCATAGAGTCCCGTAGATTTCCGTAGGGGCCTGTAGGGTTGTGTAAGTGCCGCAGGGGTTGGTAGGAGCTTGTAGGGTGCCATAAGTTTCCGCATGGTTGTGTAGGGTTCCGTAGGGGCCTGTGGTGTTCCCTAGGGACCTGTAGAGTCTCGTACGGTTCCGTAGGGGCCTGTGGTGTTCCCTAGGGGCCTGTAGAGTCTCGTACAGTTCCGTAGGGTCCTGTAGGTTTCCATAAGCGCCCGCAGAGGTCTGAAGGGGCCCGTACTGTTCCGTAAGGATCCATAGGGCTCCGTAGAGCTTCGTAGGTTCCCTAGAGGCCTGTAGAGTACCGCAGGAGCCAGTAGTGTTCTGTAGGGCCCCGTAGGGTTCCTTCCATAGGGGCTGGCAGTGTTCCGTAGGGTCCTCTAGGGTTGAGTAAGTGCCCACAGGAGTCTGTAGGAGTCTGTGGGATTCTGTAAGGTTCCGGAGGGTTCTGCAGGGTTCCGTAGGGGCCCGTAGAGTTCCATAGTGGCTGGTAAAGTTCCCTAGGGCCCTGTACCGTTCCGTAACTGCCTGCAAGGGTCTTTAGGCTTCCGTAGGGGCTGGTAGGGTTCCATAAAGTTCCGTGGGTTCCTGCAGAGTTCTGCAAGTGCCCGCAAGGGCCTGTAAGGGCCCGCAGTGTTTCTGTCAGGTTCCGTAGAGTTCCGTAGGGGCCATAGGTTTCCGTAGCGGCTGGTAGTGTTCCGTAGGGGTCTGTAGGGTTCCGTAGGCACCTGCAGTGTTCTGTAGGAGCCCATAGGGTTTTAGTGAGGTTCCGTTGTGTTGGTAAGGGTCTTGTAGAGTGCTGTCGGGTCCTGGAGTATTCTGTAGGGTTCCAGAGGGGCTCGTAGGTTTCCGTCGAAATCTGTAGGCTTCCCTAGGGGCCCGTGGAGTCCCGTAGATTTCCGTAGGGACCTGTAGGGTTGTGTAAGTGGCCGCAGGGGTTGGTAGGAGCTTGTAGGGTGCCATAAGTTTCCAGAGGGTTGTGTAGGGTTCCGTAGGGGTCTGTGGTGTTCCCTAGGGGCCTGTAGAGTCTCGTAGGGTTCCGTAGGGGCCTGTGGTGTTCCCTAGGGGCCTCTAGAGTCTCGTACAGTTCCGTAGGGTCCTGTAGGTTTCCATAAGCGCCTGCAGAGGTCTGAAGGGGCCCGTCCTGTTCCGTAAGGATCCACAGGGCTCCGTAGAGCTTCGTAGGTTTCCTAGAGGCCTGTAGAGTACCGCAGGAGCCAGTAGTGTTCTGTAGGGGCCCGTAGGGTTCCTTCCATAGGGGCTGGCAGTGTTCCGTAGGGGCCTCTAGGATTGTGTAAGTGCCCGCAGGAGTCTGTAGGAGTCTGTGGGATTCGGTAAGGTTCCGGAGGGTTCTGCAGGGTTCCGTAGGGACCCGTAGAGTTCCGTAGTGGCTGGTAAAGTTCCGTAGGGCCCTGTGGGGTTCTGTATGGACCTGTAGGGTTCCGTAGGGGCCTGCAGGGTTCTGTAAGTGCCCGCAGGTGTCTGTAGGGTTCCGTAGGGGCCTGCAGGGTTTCGTAGGCACCTGCAGTGTTCTGTAGGAGCCCATAGGGTTTTAGTGAGGTTCCGTTGTGTTGCTAAGGGTCTTGTAGAGTGCTGTCGGGTCCTGGAGTATTCTGTAGGGTTCCAGAGGGGCTCGTAGGGTTCCGTCGAAATCTGTAGGCTTCCCTAGGGGCCCATAGACTCCCGTAGATTTCCGTAGGGACCTGTAGGGTTGTGTAAGTGCCCGCAGGGGTTGGTAGGAGCTTGTAGGGTGCCATATGTTTCCGGAGGGTTGTGTAGGGTTCCGTAGGGGTCTGTGGTGTTCCCTAGGGGCCTGTAGAGTCTCGTACAGTTCCGTAGGGGCCTGTAGTGTTCCCTAGGGTCCTGTAGAGTCTCGTACGGTTCCGTAGGGTCCTGTAGGTTTCCATAAGCGCCCGCAGAGGTCTGAAGGGGCCCGTACTGTTCCGTAAGGATCCATAGGGTTCCGTAGAGCTTCGTAGGTTCCCTAGAGGCCTGTAGAGTACCGCAGGAGCCAGTAGTGTTCTGTAGGGGCCCGTAGGGTTCCTTCCATAGGGGCTGGCAGTGTTCCGTAGGGGCCTCTAGGGTTGTGTAAGTGCCCGCAGGAGTCTGTAGGAATCCGTGGGATTCTGTAAGGTTCCGGAGGGTTCTGCAGGATTCCGTAGGGGCCCGTAGAGTTCTGTAGTGGCTGGTAAAGTTCCGTAGGGCCCTGTACCATTCCGTAACTGCCTGCAAGGATCTTTAGGCTTCCGTAGGGGCTGGTAGGGTTCCGTAAAGTTCCGTGGGTTCCTGCAGAGTTCTGCAAGTGCCCGCAAGGGCCTGTAGGGGCGCACAGTGTTTCTGTCAGGTTCCGTAGATTTCTGTAGGGACCATAGGTTTCCGTAGTGGCTGGTAGTATTCCGTAGGGGTCTGTAGGGTTCCGTAGGCACCTGCAGTGTTCTGTAGGATCCCATAGGGTTTTAGTGAGGTTCTGTTGTGTCGCTAAGGGTCTTGTAGAGTGCTGTCGGGTCCTGGAGTATTCTGTAGGGTTCCAGAGGGGCTGGTAGGGTTCCGTCGAAATCTGTAGGGTTCCCTAGGGGCCCATAGAGTCCCGTAGATTTCCGTAGGGGCCTGTAGGGTTGTGTAAGTGCCCGCAGGGGTTGGTAGGAGGTTGTAGGGTTCCATAAGTTTCCAGAGGGTTGTGTAGGGTTCCGTAGGGGTCTGTGGTGTTCCCTAGGGGCCTGTAGAGTCTCGTACGGTTCCGTAGGGGCCTGTGGTGTTCCCTAGGGGCCTCTAGAGTCTCGTACAGTTCCATAGGGTCCTGTAGGTTTCCATAAGCGCCTGCAGAGGTCTGAAGGGGCCCGTCCTGTTCCCTAAGGATCCACAGGGCTCCGTAGAGCTTCGTAGGTTTCCTAGAGGCCTGTAGAGTACCGCAGGAGCCAGTAGTGTTCTGTAGGGGCCCGTAGGGTTCCTTCCATAGGGGCTGGCAGTGTTCCGTAGGGGCCTCTAGGATTGTGTAAGTGCCCGCAGGAGTCTGTAGGAGTCTGTGGGATTCGGTAAGGTTCCGGAGGGTTCTGCAGGGTTCCGTAGGGACCCGTAGAGTTCCGTAGTGGCTGGTAAAGTTCCGTAGGGCCCTGTGGGGTTCTGTATGGACCTGTAGGGTTCCGTAGGTGCCTGCAGGGTTCTGTAAGTGCCCGCAGGTGTCTGTAGGGTTCCATAGGGGCCTGCAGGGTTTCGTAGGCACCTGCAGTGTTCTATAGGAGCCCTTAGGGGTTTAGTGAGGCTCCGTTGTGTCGCTAAGGGTCGTGTAGAGTGCTGTCGGGTCCTGGAGTATTCTGTAGGGTTCCAGAGGGGCTCGTAGGGTTCCGTCAAAATCTGTAGGCTTCCCTAGGGGCCCATAGAGTCCCGTAGATTTCCGTAGGGACCTGTAGGGTTGTGTAAGTGCCCGCAGGGGTTGGTAGGAGCTTGTAGGGTGCCATATGTTTCCGGAGGGTTGTGTAGGGTTCCGTAGGGGTCTGTGGTGTTCCCTAGGGGCCTGTAGAGTCTCGTACAGTTCCGTAGGGTCCTGTAGGTTTCCATAAGCGCCCGCAGAGGTCTGAAGGGGCCCGTACTGTTCCGTAAGGATCCATAGGGTTCCGTAGAGCTTCGTAGGTTCCCTAGAGGCCTGTAGAGTACCGCAGGAGCCAGTAGTGTTCTGTAGGGGCCCGTAGGGTTCCTTCCATAGGGGCTGGCAGTGTTCCGTAGGGGCCTCTAGGGTTGTGTAAGTGCCCGCAGGAGTCTGTAGGAATCCGTGGGATTCTGTAAGGTTCCGGAGGGTTCTGCAGGGTTCCGTAGGGGCCCGTAGAGTTCCGTAGTGGCTGGTAAAGTTCCCTAGGGCCCTGTACCGTTCCGTAACTGCCTGCAAGGGTCTTTAGGCTTCCGTAGGGGCTGGTAGGGTTCCATAAAGTTCCATGGGTTCCTGCAGAGTTCTGCAAGTGCCCGCAAGGGCCTGTAGGGGCGCACAGTGTTTCTGTCAGGTTCCGTAGATTTCTGTAGGGGCCATAGGTTTCCGTAGTGGCTGGTAGTATTCCGTAGGGGTCTGTAGGGTTCCGTAGGCACCTGCAGTGTTCTGTAGGAGCCCATAGGGTTTTAGTGAGGTTCTGTTGTGTCGCTAAGGGTCTTGTAGAGTGCTGTCGGGTCCTGGAGTATTCTGTAGGGTTCCAGAGGGGCTCGTAGGGTTCCGTCGAAATCTGTAGGGTTCCCTAGGGGCCCATAGAGTCCCGTAGATTTCCGTAGGGGCCTGTAGGGTTGTGTAAGTGCCCGCAGGGGTTGGTAGGAGGTTGTAGGGTTCCATAAGTTTCCAGAGGGTTGTGTAGGGTTCCGTAGGGGCCTGTGGTGTTCCCTAGGGGCCTCTAGAGTCTCGTACAGTTCCGTAGGGTCCTGTAGGTTTCCATAAGCGCCTGCAGAGGTCTGAAGGGGCCCGTCCTGTTCCGTAAGGATCCACAGGGCTCCGTAGAGCTTCGTAGGTTTCCTAGAGGCCTGTAGAGTACCGCAGGAGCCAGTAGTGTTCTGTAGGGGCCCGTAGGGTTCCTTCCATAGGGGCTGGCAGTGTTCCGTAGGGTCCTCTAGGATTGTGTAAGTGCCCGCAGGAGTCTGTAGGAGTCTGTGGGATTCGGTAAGGTTCCGGAGGGTTCTGCAGGGTTCCGTAGGGACCCGTAGAGTTCCGTAGTGGCTGGTAAAGTTCCGTAGGGCCCTGTGGGGTTCTGTATGGACCTGTAGGGTTCCGTAGGTGCCTGCAGGGTTCTGTAAGTGCCCGCAGGTGTCTGTAGGGTTCCATAGGGGCCTGCAGGGTTTCGTAGGCACCTGCAGTGTTCTATAGGAGCCCTTAGGGGTTTAGTGAGGCTCCGTTGTGTCGCTAAGGGTCGTGTAGAGTGCTGTCGGGTCCTGGAGTATTCTGTAGGGTTCCAGAGGGGCTCGTAGGGTTCCGTCAAAATCTGTAGGCTTCCCTAGGGGCCCATAGAGTCCCGTAGATTTCCGTAGGGACCTGTAGGGTTGTGTAAGTGCCCGCAGGGGTTGGTAGGAGCTTGTAGGGTGCCATATGTTTCCGGAGGGTTGTGTAGGGTTCCGTAGGGGTCTGTGGTGTTCCCTAGGGGCCTGTAGAGTCTCGTACAGTTCCGTAGGGTCCTGTAGGTTTCCATAAGCGCCCGCAGAGGTCTGAAGGGGCCCGTACTGTTCCGTAAGGATCCATAGGGTTCCGTAGAGCTTCGTAGGTTCCCTAGAGGCCTGTAGAGTACCGCAGGAGCCAGTAGTGTTCTGTAGGGGCCCGTAGGGTTCCTTCCATAGGGGCTGGCAGTGTTCCGTAGGGGCCTCTAGGGTTGTGTAAGTGCCCGCAGGAGTCTGTAGGAATCCGTGGGATTCTGTAAGGTTCCGGAGGGTTCTGCAGGGTTCCGTAGGGGCCCGTAGAGTTCCGTAGTGGCTGGTAAAGTTCCCTAGGGCCCTGTACCGTTCCGTAACTGCCTGCAAGGGTCTTTAGGCTTCCGTAGGGGCTGGTAGGGTTCCATAAAGTTCCATGGGTTCCTGCAGAGTTCTGCAAGTGCCCGCAAGGGCCTGTAGGGGCGCACAGTGTTTCTGTCAGGTTCCGTAGATTTCTGTAGGGGCCATAGGTTTCCGTAGTGGCTGGTAGTATTCCGTAGGGGTCTGTAGGGTTCCGTAGGCACCTGCAGTGTTCTGTAGGAGCCCATAGGGTTTTAGTGAGGTTCTGTTGTGTCGCTAAGGGTCTTGTAGAGTGCTGTCGGGTCCTGGAGTATTCTGTAGGGTTCCAGAGGGGCTCGTAGGGTTCCGTCGAAATCTGTAGGGTTCCCTAGGGGCCCATAGAGTCCCGTAGATTTCCGTAGGGGCCTGTAGGGTTGTGTAAGTGCCCGCAGGGGTTGGTAGGAGGTTGTAGGGTTCCATAAGTTTCCAGAGGGTTGTGTAGGGTTCCGTAGGGGCCTGTGGTGTTCCCTAGGGGCCTCTAGAGTCTCGTACAGTTCCGTAGGGTCCTGTAGGTTTCCATAAGCGCCTGCAGAGGTCTGAAGGGGCCCGTCCTGTTCCGTAAGGATCCACAGGGCTCCGTAGAGCTTCGTAGGTTTCCTAGAGGCCTGTAGAGTACTGCAGGAGCCAGTAGTGTTCTGTAGGGGCCCGTAGGGTTCCTTCCATAGGGGCTGGCAGTGTTCCGTAGGGTCCTCTAGGATTGTGTAAGTGCCCGCAGGAGTCTGTAGGAGTCTGTGGGATTCTGTAAGGTTCCGGAGGGTTCTGCAGGGTTCCGTAGGGACCCGTAGAGTTCCGTAGTGGCTGGTAAAGTTCCGTAGGGCCCTGTGGGGTTCTGTATGGACCTGTAGGGTTCCGTAGGTGCCTGCAGGGTTCTGTAAGTGCCCGCAGGTGTCTGTAGGGTTCCGTAGGGGCCTGCAGGGTTTCGTAGGCACCTGCAGTGTTCTATAGGAGCCCATAGGGGTTTAGTGAGGTTCCGTTGTGTCGCTAAGGGTCTTGTAGAGTGCTGTCGGGTCCTGGAGTATTCTGTAGGGTTCCAGAGGGGCTCGTAGGGTTCCGTCAAAATCTGTAGGCTTCCCTAGGGGCCCATAGAGTCCCGTAGATTTCCGTAGGGACCTGTAGGGTTGTGTAAGTGCCCGCAGGGGTTGGTAGGAGCTTGTAGGGTGCCATATGTTTCCGGAGGGTTGTGTAGGGTTCCGTAGGGGTCTGTGGTGTTCCCTAGGGGCCTGTAGAGTCTCGTACAGTTCCGTAGGGGCCTGTAGGTTTCCATAAGCGCCCGCAGAGGTCTGAAGGGGCCCGTACTGTTCCGTAAGGATCCATAGGGTTCCGTAGAGCTTCGTAGGTTCCCTAGAGGCCTGTAGAGTACCGCAGGAGCCAGTAGTGTTCTGTAGGGGCCCGTAGGGTTCCTTCCATAGGGGCTGGCAGTGTTCCGTAGGGGCCTCTAGGGTTGTGTAAGTGCCCGCAGGAGTCTGTAGGAATCCGTGGGATTCTGTAAGGTTCCGGAGGGTTCTGCAGGGTTCCGTAGGGGCCCGTAGAGTTCCGTAGTGGCTGGTAAAGTTCCCTAGGGCCCTGTACCGTTCCGTAACTGCCTGCAAGGGTCTTTAGGCTTCCGTAGGGGCTGGTAGGGTTCCATAAAGTTCCGTGGGTTCCTGCAGAGTTCTGCAAGTGCCCGCAAGGGCCTGTAGGGGCGCACAGTGTTTCTGTCAGGTTCCGTAGATTTCTGTAGGGGCCATAGGTTTCCGTAGTGGCTGGTAGTGTTCCGTAGGGGTCTGTAGGGTTCCGTAGGCACCTGCAGTGTTCTGTAGGAGCCCATAGGGTTTTAGTGAGGTTCTGTTGTGTCGCTAAGGGTCTTGTAGAGTGCTGTCGGGTCCTGGAGTATTCTGTAGGGTTCCAGAGGGGCTCGTAGGGTTCCGTCGAAATCTGTAGGGTTCCCTAGGGGCCCATAGAGTCCCGTAGATTTCCGTAGGGACCTGTAGGGTTGTGTAAGTGCCCGCAGGGGTTGGTAGGAGGTTGTAGGGTTCCATAAGTTTCCAGAGGGTTGTGTAGGGTTCCGTAGGGGTCTGTGGTGTTCCCTAGGGGCCTGTAGAGTCTCGTAGGGTTCCGTAGGGGCCTGTGGTGTTCCCTAGGGGCCTGTAGAGTCTCGTACAGTTCCGTAGGGTCCTGTAGGTTTCCATAAGCGCCTGCAGAGGTCTGAAGGGGCCCGTCCTGTTCCGTAAGGATTCACAGGGCTCCGTAGAGCTTCGTAGGTTTCCTAGAGGCCTGTAGAGTACCGCAGGAGCCAGTAGTGTTCTGTAGGGGCCCGTAGGGTTCCTTCCATAGGGGCTGGCAGTGTTCCGTAGGGGCCTCTAGGATTGTGTAAGTGCCCGCAGGAGTCTGTAGGAGTCTGTGGGATTCGGTAAGGTTCCGGAGGGTTCTGCAGGGTTCCGTAGGGACCCGTAGAGTTCCGTAGTGGCTGGTAAAGTTCCGTAGGGCCCTGTGGGGTTCTGTATGGACCTGTAGGGTTCCGTAGGTGCCTGCAGGGTTCTGTAAGTGCCCGCAGGTGTCTGTAGGGTTCCGTAGGGGCCTGCAGGGTTTCGTAGGCACCTGCAGTGTTCTATAGGAGCCCATAGGGGTTTAGTGAGGTTCCGTTGTGTCGCTAAGGGTCTTGTAGAGTGCTGTCGGGTCCTGTAGTATTCTGTAGGGTTCCAGAGGGGCTCGTAGGGTTCCGTCAAAATCTGTAGGCTTCCCTAGGGGCCCATAGAGTCCCGTAGATTTCCGTAGGGACCTGTAGGGTTGTGTAAGTGCCCGCCGGGGTTGGTAGGAGCTTGTAGGGTGCCATATGTTTCCGGAGGGTTGTGTAGGGTTCCGTAGGGGTCTGTGGTGTTCCCTAGGGGCCTGTAGAGTCTCGTACAGTTCCGTAGGGGCCTGTAGTTTTCCCTAGGGTCCTGTAGAGTCTCGTACAGTTCCATAGGGTCCTGTAGGTTTCCATAAGCGCCCGCAGAGGTCTGAAGGGGCCCGTACTGTTCCGTAAGGATCCATAGGGTTCCGTAGAGCTTCGTAGGTTCCCTAGAGGCCTGTAGAGTACCGCAGGAGCCAGTAGTGTTCTGTAGGGGCCCGTAGGGTTCCTTCCATAGGGGCTGGCAGTGTTCCGTAGGGGCCTCTAGGGTTGTGTAAGTGCCCGCAGGAGTCTGTAGGAGTCTGTGGGATTCGGTAAGGTTCCGGAGGGTTCTGCAGGGTTCCGTAGGGACCCGTAGAGTTCCGTAGTGGCTGGTAAAGTTCCGTAGGGCCCTGTGGGGTTCTGTATGGACCTGTAGGGTTCCGTAGGTGCCTGCAGGGTTCTGTAAGTGCTCGCAGGTGTCTGTAGGGTTCCGTAGGGGCCTGCAGGGTTTCGTAGGCACCTGCAGTGTTCTGTAGGAGCCCATAGGGTTTTAGTGAGGTTCCGTTGTGTCGCTAAGGGTCTTGTAGAGTGCTGTCGGGTCCTGGAGTATTCTGTAGGGTTCCAGAGGGGCTCGTAGGGTTCCGTCAAAATCTGTAGGCTTCCCTAGGGGCCCATAGAGTCCCGTAGATTTCCGTAGGGGCCTGTAGGGTTGTGTAAGTGCCCGCAGGGGTTGGTAGGAGCTTGTAGGGTGCCATAAGTTTCCAGAGGGTTGTGTAGGGTTCCGTAGGGGCCTGTGGTGTTCCCTAGGGGCCTGTAGAGTCTCGTACAGTTCCGTAGGGGCCTGTAGTGTTCCCTAGGGGCCTGTAGAGTCTCGTACAGTTCCGTAGGGTCCTGTAGGTTTCCATAAGCGCCCGCAGAGGTCTGAAGGGGCCCGTACTGTTCCGTAAGGATCCATAGGGTTCCGTAGAGCTTCGTAGGTTCCCTAGAGGCCTGTAAAGTACTGCAGGAGCCAGTAGTGTTCTGTAGGGGCCCGTAGGGTTCCTTCCATAGGGGCTGGCAGTGTTCCGTAGGGGCCTGTAGGGTTGAGTAAGTGCCCACAGGAGTCTGTAGGAGTCTGTGGGATTCTGTAAGGTTCTGGAGGGTTCTGCAGGGTTCCGTAGGGGCCCGTAGAGTTCCATAGTGGCTGGTAAAGTTCCCTAGGGCCCTGTACCGTTCCGTAACTGCCTGCAAGGGTCTTTAGGCTTCCGTAGGGGCTGGTAGGGTTCCATAAAGTTCCGTGGGTTCCTGCAGAGTTCTGCAAGTGCCCGCAAGGGCCTGTAAGGGCCCGCAGTGTTTCTGTCAGGTTCCGTAGAGTTCCGTAGGGGCCATAGGTTTCCGTAGCGGCTGGTAGTGTTCCGTAGGGGTCTGTAGGGTTCCGTAGGCACCTGCAGTGTTCTGTAGGAGCCCATAGGGTTTTAGTGAGGTTCTGTTGTGTCGCTAAGGGTCTTGTAGAGTGCTGTCGGGTCCTGGAGTATTCTGTAGGGTTCCAGAAGGGCTCGTAGGTTTCCGTCGAAATCTGTAGGCTTCCCTAGGGGCCCGTGGAGTCCCGTAGATTTCCGTAGGGACCTGTAGGGTTGTGTAAGTGCCCGCAGGGGTTGGTAGGAGCTTGTAGGGTGCCATAAGTTTCCAGAGGGTTGTGTAGGGTTCCGTAGGGGTCTGTGGTGTTCCCTAGGGGCCTGTAGAGTCTCGTAGGGTTCCGTAGGGGCCTGTGGTGTTCCCTAGGGGCCTCTAGAGTCTCGTACAGTTCCGTAGGGTCCTGTAGGTTTCCATAAGCGCCTGCAGAGGTCTGAAGGGGCCCGTCCTGTTCCCTAAGGATCCACAGGGCTCCGTAGAGCTTCGTAGGTTTCCTAGAGGCCTGTAGAGTACCGCAGGAGCCAGTAGTGTTCTGTAGGGGCCCGTAGGGTTCCTTCCATAGGGGCTGGCAGTGTTCCGTAGGGGCCTCTAGGATTGTGTAAGTGCCCGCAGGAGTCTGTAGGAGTCTGTGGGATTCGGTAAGGTTCCGGAGGGTTCTGCAGGGTTCCGTAGGGACCCGTAGAGTTCCGTAGTGGCTGGTAAAGTTCCGTAGGGCCCTGTGGGGTTCTGTATGGACCTGTAGGGTTCCGTAGGGGCCTGCAGGGTTCTGTAAGTGCCCGCAGGTGTCTGTAGGGTTCCGTAGGGGCCTGCAGGGTTTCGTAGGCACCTGCAGTGTTCTGTAGGAGCCCATAGGGTTTTAGTGAGGTTCCGTTGTGTTGCTAAGGGTCTTGTAGAGTGCTGTCGGGTCCTGGAGTATTCTGTAGGGTTCCAGAGGGGCTCGTAGGGTTCCGTCGAAATCTGTAGGCTTCCCTAGGGGCCCATAGACTCCCGTAGATTTCCGTAGGGACCTGTAGGGTTGTGTAAGTGCCCGCAGGGGTTGGTAGGAGCTTGTAGGGTGCCATATGTTTCCGGAGGGTTGTGTAGGGTTCCGTAGGGGTCTGTGGTGTTCCCTAGGGGCCTGTAGAGTCTCGTACAGTTCCGTAGGGGCCTGTAGTGTTCCCTAGGGTCCTGTAGAGTCTCGTACGGTTCCGTAGGGTCCTGTAGGTTTCCATAAGCGCCCGCAGAGGTCTGAAGGGGCCCGTACTGTTCCGTAAGGATCCATAGGGTTCCGTAGAGCTTCGTAGGTTCCCTAGAGGCCTGTAGAGTACCGCAGGAGCCAGTAGTGTTCTCTAGGGGCCCGTAGGGTTCCTTCCATAGGGGCTGGCAGTGTTCCGTAGGGGCCTCTAGGGTTGTGTAAGTGCCCGCAGGAGTCTATAGGAATCCGTGGGATTCTGTAAGGTTCCGGAGGGTTCTGCAGGGTTCCGTAGGGGCCCGTAGAGTTCCGTAGTGGCTGGTAAAGTTCCCTAGGGCCCTGTACCGTTCCGTAACTGCCTGCAATGATCTTTAGGCTTCCGTAGGGGCTGGTAGGGTTCCATGAAGTTCCATGGGTTCCTGCAGAGTTCTGCAAGTGCCCGCAAGGGCCTGTAGGGGCGCACAGTGTTTCTGTCAGGTTCTGTAGAGTTCCGTAGGGGCCATAGGTTTCCGTAGTGGCTGGTAGTATTCCGTAGGGGTCTGTAGGGTTCCGTAGGCACCTGCAGTGTTCTGTAGGACCCCATAGGGTTTTAGTGAGGTTCTGTTGTGTCGCTAAGGGTCTTGTAGAGTGCTGTCGGGTCCTGGAGTATTCTGTAGGGTTCCAGAAGGGCTCGTAGGGTTCCGTCGAAATCTGTAGGCTTCCCTAGGGGCCCATAGAGTCCTGTAGATTTCCGTAGGGGCCTGTAGGGTTGTGTAAGTGCCCGCAGGGGTTGGTAGGAGCTTGTAGGGTGCCATATGTTTCCGGAGGGTTGTGTAGGGTTCCGTAGGGGCCTGTGGTGTTCCCTAGGGGCCTGTAGAGTCTCGTACAGTTCCGTAGGGTCCTGTAGGTTTCCATAAGCGCCCGCAGAGGTCTGAAGGGGCCCGTACTGTTCCGTAAGGATCCATAGGGTTCCGTAGAGCTTCGTAGGTTCCCTAGAGGCCTGTAGAGTACCGCAGGAGCCAGTAGTGTTCTGTAGGGGCCCGTAGGGTTCCTTCCATAGGGGCTGGCAGTGTTCCGTAGGGGCCTCTAGGGTTGTGTAAGTGCCCGCAGGAGTCTGTAGGAATCCGTGGGATTCTGTAAGGTTCCAGAGGGTTCTGCAGGATTCCGTAGGGGCCCGTAGAGTTCTGTAGTGGCTGGTAAAGTTCCGTAGGGCCCTGTACCATTCCGTAACTGCCTGCAAGGATCTTTAGGCTTCCGTAGGGGCTGGTAGGGTTCCGTAAAGTTCCGTGGGTTCCTGCAGAGTTCTGCAAGTGCCCGCAAGGGCCTGTAGGGGCGCACAGTGTTTCTGTCAGGTTCCGTAGATTTCTGTAGGGACCATAGGTTTCCGTAGTGGCTGGTAGTATTCCGTAGGGGTCTGTAGGGTTCCGTAGGCACCTGCAGTGTTCTGTAGGATCCCATAGGGTTTTAGTGAGGTTCTGTTGTGTCGCTAAGGGTCTTGTAGAGTGCTGTCGGGTCCTGGAGTATTCTGTAGGGTTCCAGAGGGGCTGGTAGGGTTCCGTCGAAATCTGTAGGGTTCCCTAGGGGCCCATAGAGTCCCGTAGATTTCCGTAGGGGCCTGTAGGGTTGTGTAAGTGCCCGCAGGGGTTGGTAGGAGGTTGTAGGGTTCCATAAGTTTCCAGAGGGTTGTGTAGGGTTCCGTAGGGGTCTGTGGTGTTCCCTAGGGGCCTGTAGAGTCTCGTAGGGTTCCGTAGGGGCCTGTGGTGTTCCCTAGGGGCCTCTAGAGTCTCGTACAGTTCCGTAGGGTCCTGTAGGTTTCCATAAGCGCCTGCAGAGGTCTGAAGGGGCCCGTCCTGTTCCCTAAGGATCCACAGGGCTCCGTAGAGCTTCGTAGGTTTCCTAGAGGCCTGTAGAGTACCGCAGGAGCCAGTAGTGTTCTGTAGGGGCCCGTAGGGTTCCTTCCATAGGGGCTGGCAGTGTTCCGTAGGGGCCTCTAGGATTGTGTAAGTGCCCGCAGGAGTCTGTAGGAGTCTGTGGGATTCGGTAAGGTTCCGGAGGGTTCTGCAGGGTTCCGTAGGGACCCGTAGAGTTCCGTAGTGGCTGGTAAAGTTCCGTAGGGCCCTGTGGGGTTCTGTATGGACCTGTAGGGTTCCGTAGGTGCCTGCAGGGTTCTGTAAGTGCCCGCAGGTGTCTGTAGGGTTCCATAGGGGCCTGCAGGGTTTCGTAGGCACCTGCAGTGTTCTATAGGAGCCCTTAGGGGTTTAGTGAGGCTCCGTTGTGTCGCTAAGGGTCGTGTAGAGTGCTGTCGGGTCCTGGAGTATTCTGTAGGGTTCCAGAGGGGCTCGTAGGGTTCCGTCAAAATCTGTAGGCTTCCCTAGGGGCCCATAGAGTCCCGTAGATTTCCGTAGGGACCTGTAGGGTTGTGTAAGTGCCCGCAGGGGTTGGTAGGAGCTTGTAGGGTGCCATATGTTTCCGGAGGGTTGTGTAGGGTTCCGTAGGGGTCTGTGGTGTTCCCTAGGGGCCTGTAGAGTCTCGTACAGTTCCGTAGGGTCCTGTAGGTTTCCATAAGCGCCCGCAGAGGTCTGAAGGGGCCCGTACTGTTCCGTAAGGATCCATAGGGTTCCGTAGAGCTTCGTAGGTTCCCTAGAGGCCTGTAGAGTACCGCAGGAGCCAGTAGTGTTCTGTAGGGGCCCGTAGGGTTCCTTCCATAGGGGCTGGCAGTGTTCCGTAGGGGCCTCTAGGGTTGTGTAAGTGCCCGCAGGAGTCTGTAGGAATCCGTGGGATTCTGTAAGGTTCCGGAGGGTTCTGCAGGGTTCCGTAGGGGCCCGTAGAGTTCCGTAGTGGCTGGTAAAGTTCCCTAGGGCCCTGTACCGTTCCGTAACTGCCTGCAAGGGTCTTTAGGCTTCCGTAGGGGCTGGTAGGGTTCCATAAAGTTCCATGGGTTCCTGCAGAGTTCTGCAAGTGCCCGCAAGGGCCTGTAGGGGCGCACAGTGTTTCTGTCAGGTTCCGTAGATTTCTGTAGGGGCCATAGGTTTCCGTAGTGGCTGGTAGTATTCCGTAGGGGTCTGTAGGGTTCCGTAGGCACCTGCAGTGTTCTGTAGGAGCCCATAGGGTTTTAGTGAGGTTCTGTTGTGTCGCTAAGGGTCTTGTAGAGTGCTGTCGGGTCCTGGAGTATTCTGTAGGGTTCCAGAGGGGCTCGTAGGGTTCCGTCGAAATCTGTAGGGTTCCCTAGGGGCCCATAGAGTCCCGTAGATTTCCGTAGGGGCCTGTAGGGTTGTGTAAGTGCCCGCAGGGGTTGGTAGGAGGTTGTAGGGTTCCATAAGTTTCCAGAGGGTTGTGTAGGGTTCCGTAGGGGCCTGTGGTGTTCCCTAGGGGCCTCTAGAGTCTCGTACAGTTCCGTAGGGTCCTGTAGGTTTCCATAAGCGCCTGCAGAGGTCTGAAGGGGCCCGTCCTGTTCCGTAAGGATCCACAGGGCTCCGTAGAGCTTCGTAGGTTTCCTAGAGGCCTGTAGAGTACTGCAGGAGCCAGTAGTGTTCTGTAGGGGCCCGTAGGGTTCCTTCCATAGGGGCTGGCAGTGTTCCGTAGGGTCCTCTAGGATTGTGTAAGTGCCCGCAGGAGTCTGTAGGAGTCTGTGGGATTCTGTAAGGTTCCGGAGGGTTCTGCAGGGTTCCGTAGGGACCCGTAGAGTTCCGTAGTGGCTGGTAAAGTTCCGTAGGGCCCTGTGGGGTTCTGTATGGACCTGTAGGGTTCCGTAGGTGCCTGCAGGGTTCTGTAAGTGCCCGCAGGTGTCTGTAGGGTTCCGTAGGGGCCTGCAGGGTTTCGTAGGCACCTGCAGTGTTCTATAGGAGCCCATAGGGGTTTAGTGAGGTTCCGTTGTGTCGCTAAGGGTCTTGTAGAGTGCTGTCGGGTCCTGGAGTATTCTGTAGGGTTCCAGAGGGGCTCGTAGGGTTCCGTCAAAATCTGTAGGCTTCCCTAGGGGCCCATAGAGTCCCGTAGATTTCCGTAGGGACCTGTAGGGTTGTGTAAGTGCCCGCAGGGGTTGGTAGGAGCTTGTAGGGTGCCATATGTTTCCGGAGGGTTGTGTAGGGTTCCGTAGGGGTCTGTGGTGTTCCCTAGGGGCCTGTAGAGTCTCGTACAGTTCCGTAGGGGCCTGTAGGTTTCCATAAGCGCCCGCAGAGGTCTGAAGGGGCCCGTACTGTTCCGTAAGGATCCATAGGGTTCCGTAGAGCTTCGTAGGTTCCCTAGAGGCCTGTAGAGTACCGCAGGAGCCAGTAGTGTTCTGTAGGGGCCCGTAGGGTTCCTTCCATAGGGGCTGGCAGTGTTCCGTAGGGGCCTCTAGGGTTGTGTAAGTGCCCGCAGGAGTCTGTAGGAATCCGTGGGATTCTGTAAGGTTCCGGAGGGTTCTGCAGGGTTCCGTAGGGGCCCGTAGAGTTCCGTAGTGGCTGGTAAAGTTCCCTAGGGCCCTGTACCGTTCCGTAACTGCCTGCAAGGGTCTTTAGGCTTCCGTAGGGGCTGGTAGGGTTCCATAAAGTTCCGTGGGTTCCTGCAGAGTTCTGCAAGTGCCCGCAAGGGCCTGTAGGGGCGCACAGTGTTTCTGTCAGGTTCCGTAGATTTCTGTAGGGGCCATAGGTTTCCGTAGTGGCTGGTAGTGTTCCGTAGGGGTCTGTAGGGTTCCGTAGGCACCTGCAGTGTTCTGTAGGAGCCCATAGGGTTTTAGTGAGGTTCTGTTGTGTCGCTAAGGGTCTTGTAGAGTGCTGTCGGGTCCTGGAGTATTCTGTAGGGTTCCAGAGGGGCTCGTAGGGTTCCGTCGAAATCTGTAGGGTTCCCTAGGGGCCCATAGAGTCCCGTAGATTTCCGTAGGGACCTGTAGGGTTGTGTAAGTGCCCGCAGGGGTTGGTAGGAGGTTGTAGGGTTCCATAAGTTTCCAGAGGGTTGTGTAGGGTTCCGTAGGGGTCTGTGGTGTTCCCTAGGGGCCTGTAGAGTCTCGTAGGGTTCCGTAGGGGCCTGTGGTGTTCCCTAGGGGCCTGTAGAGTCTCGTACAGTTCCGTAGGGTCCTGTAGGTTTCCATAAGCGCCTGCAGAGGTCTGAAGGGGCCCGTCCTGTTCCGTAAGGATTCACAGGGCTCCGTAGAGCTTCGTAGGTTTCCTAGAGGCCTGTAGAGTACCGCAGGAGCCAGTAGTGTTCTGTAGGGGCCCGTAGGGTTCCTTCCATAGGGGCTGGCAGTGTTCCGTAGGGGCCTCTAGGATTGTGTAAGTGCCCGCAGGAGTCTGTAGGAGTCTGTGGGATTCGGTAAGGTTCCGGAGGGTTCTGCAGGGTTCCGTAGGGACCCGTAGAGTTCCGTAGTGGCTGGTAAAGTTCCGTAGGGCCCTGTGGGGTTCTGTATGGACCTGTAGGGTTCCGTAGGTGCCTGCAGGGTTCTGTAAGTGCCCGCAGGTGTCTGTAGGGTTCCGTAGGGGCCTGCAGGGTTTCGTAGGCACCTGCAGTGTTCTATAGGAGCCCATAGGGGTTTAGTGAGGTTCCGTTGTGTCGCTAAGGGTCTTGTAGAGTGCTGTCGGGTCCTGTAGTATTCTGTAGGGTTCCAGAGGGGCTCGTAGGGTTCCGTCAAAATCTGTAGGCTTCCCTAGGGGCCCATAGAGTCCCGTAGATTTCCGTAGGGACCTGTAGGGTTGTGTAAGTGCCCGCCGGGGTTGGTAGGAGCTTGTAGGGTGCCATATGTTTCCGGAGGGTTGTGTAGGGTTCCGTAGGGGTCTGTGGTGTTCCCTAGGGGCCTGTAGAGTCTCGTACAGTTCCGTAGGGGCCTGTAGTTTTCCCTAGGGTCCTGTAGAGTCTCGTACAGTTCCATAGGGTCCTGTAGGTTTCCATAAGCGCCCGCAGAGGTCTGAAGGGGCCCGTACTGTTCCGTAAGGATCCATAGGGTTCCGTAGAGCTTCGTAGGTTCCCTAGAGGCCTGTAGAGTACCGCAGGAGCCAGTAGTGTTCTGTAGGGGCCCGTAGGGTTCCTTCCATAGGGGCTGGCAGTGTTCCGTAGGGGCCTCTAGGGTTGTGTAAGTGCCCGCAGGAGTCTGTAGGAGTCTGTGGGATTCGGTAAGGTTCCGGAGGGTTCTGCAGGGTTCCGTAGGGACCCGTAGAGTTCCGTAGTGGCTGGTAAAGTTCCGTAGGGCCCTGTGGGGTTCTGTATGGACCTGTAGGGTTCCGTAGGTGCCTGCAGGGTTCTGTAAGTGCTCGCAGGTGTCTGTAGGGTTCCGTAGGGGCCTGCAGGGTTTCGTAGGCACCTGCAGTGTTCTGTAGGAGCCCATAGGGTTTTAGTGAGGTTCCGTTGTGTCGCTAAGGGTCTTGTAGAGTGCTGTCGGGTCCTGGAGTATTCTGTAGGGTTCCAGAGGGGCTCGTAGGGTTCCGTCAAAATCTGTAGGCTTCCCTAGGGGCCCATAGAGTCCCGTAGATTTCCGTAGGGGCCTGTAGGGTTGTGTAAGTGCCCGCAGGGGTTGGTAGGAGCTTGTAGGGTGCCATAAGTTTCCAGAGGGTTGTGTAGGGTTCCGTAGGGGCCTGTGGTGTTCCCTAGGGGCCTGTAGAGTCTCGTACAGTTCCGTAGGGGCCTGTAGTGTTCCCTAGGGGCCTGTAGAGTCTCGTACAGTTCCGTAGGGTCCTGTAGGTTTCCATAAGCGCCCGCAGAGGTCTGAAGGGGCCCGTACTGTTCCGTAAGGATCCATAGGGTTCCGTAGAGCTTCGTAGGTTCCCTAGAGGCCTGTAAAGTACTGCAGGAGCCAGTAGTGTTCTGTAGGGGCCCGTAGGGTTCCTTCCATAGGGGCTGGCAGTGTTCCGTAGGGGCCTGTAGGGTTGAGTAAGTGCCCACAGGAGTCTGTAGGAGTCTGTGGGATTCTGTAAGGTTCTGGAGGGTTCTGCAGGGTTCCGTAGGGGCCCGTAGAGTTCCATAGTGGCTGGTAAAGTTCCCTAGGGCCCTGTACCGTTCCGTAACTGCCTGCAAGGGTCTTTAGGCTTCCGTAGGGGCTGGTAGGGTTCCATAAAGTTCCGTGGGTTCCTGCAGAGTTCTGCAAGTGCCCGCAAGGGCCTGTAAGGGCCCGCAGTGTTTCTGTCAGGTTCCGTAGAGTTCCGTAGGGGCCATAGGTTTCCGTAGCGGCTGGTAGTGTTCCGTAGGGGTCTGTAGGGTTCCGTAGGCACCTGCAGTGTTCTGTAGGAGCCCATAGGGTTTTAGTGAGGTTCTGTTGTGTCGCTAAGGGTCTTGTAGAGTGCTGTCGGGTCCTGGAGTATTCTGTAGGGTTCCAGAAGGGCTCGTAGGTTTCCGTCGAAATCTGTAGGCTTCCCTAGGGGCCCGTGGAGTCCCGTAGATTTCCGTAGGGACCTGTAGGGTTGTGTAAGTGCCCGCAGGGGTTGGTAGGAGCTTGTAGGGTGCCATAAGTTTCCAGAGGGTTGTGTAGGGTTCCGTAGGGGTCTGTGGTGTTCCCTAGGGGCCTGTAGAGTCTCGTAGGGTTCCGTAGGGGCCTGTGGTGTTCCCTAGGGGCCTCTAGAGTCTCGTACAGTTCCGTAGGGTCCTGTAGGTTTCCATAAGCGCCTGCAGAGGTCTGAAGGGGCCCGTCCTGTTCCCTAAGGATCCACAGGGCTCCGTAGAGCTTCGTAGGTTTCCTAGAGGCCTGTAGAGTACCGCAGGAGCCAGTAGTGTTCTGTAGGGGCCCGTAGGGTTCCTTCCATAGGGGCTGGCAGTGTTCCGTAGGGGCCTCTAGGATTGTGTAAGTGCCCGCAGGAGTCTGTAGGAGTCTGTGGGATTCGGTAAGGTTCCGGAGGGTTCTGCAGGGTTCCGTAGGGACCCGTAGAGTTCCGTAGTGGCTGGTAAAGTTCCGTAGGGCCCTGTGGGGTTCTGTATGGACCTGTAGGGTTCCGTAGGGGCCTGCAGGGTTCTGTAAGTGCCCGCAGGTGTCTGTAGGGTTCCGTAGGGGCCTGCAGGGTTTCGTAGGCACCTGCAGTGTTCTGTAGGAGCCCATAGGGTTTTAGTGAGGTTCCGTTGTGTTGCTAAGGGTCTTGTAGAGTGCTGTCGGGTCCTGGAGTATTCTGTAGGGTTCCAGAGGGGCTCGTAGGGTTCCGTCGAAATCTGTAGGCTTCCCTAGGGGCCCATAGACTCCCGTAGATTTCCGTAGGGACCTGTAGGGTTGTGTAAGTGCCCGCAGGGGTTGGTAGGAGCTTGTAGGGTGCCATATGTTTCCGGAGGGTTGTGTAGGGTTCCGTAGGGGTCTGTGGTGTTCCCTAGGGGCCTGTAGAGTCTCGTACAGTTCCGTAGGGGCCTGTAGTGTTCCCTAGGGTCCTGTAGAGTCTCGTACGGTTCCGTAGGGTCCTGTAGGTTTCCATAAGCGCCCGCAGAGGTCTGAAGGGGCCCGTACTGTTCCGTAAGGATCCATAGGGTTCCGTAGAGCTTCGTAGGTTCCCTAGAGGCCTGTAGAGTACCGCAGGAGCCAGTAGTGTTCTCTAGGGGCCCGTAGGGTTCCTTCCATAGGGGCTGGCAGTGTTCCGTAGGGGCCTCTAGGGTTGTGTAAGTGCCCGCAGGAGTCTATAGGAATCCGTGGGATTCTGTAAGGTTCCGGAGGGTTCTGCAGGGTTCCGTAGGGGCCCGTAGAGTTCCGTAGTGGCTGGTAAAGTTCCCTAGGGCCCTGTACCGTTCCGTAACTGCCTGCAATGATCTTTAGGCTTCCGTAGGGGCTGGTAGGGTTCCATGAAGTTCCATGGGTTCCTGCAGAGTTCTGCAAGTGCCCGCAAGGGCCTGTAGGGGCGCACAGTGTTTCTGTCAGGTTCTGTAGAGTTCCGTAGGGGCCATAGGTTTCCGTAGTGGCTGGTAGTATTCCGTAGGGGTCTGTAGGGTTCCGTAGGCACCTGCAGTGTTCTGTAGGACCCCATAGGGTTTTAGTGAGGTTCTGTTGTGTCGCTAAGGGTCTTGTAGAGTGCTGTCGGGTCCTGGAGTATTCTGTAGGGTTCCAGAAGGGCTCGTAGGGTTCCGTCGAAATCTGTAGGCTTCCCTAGGGGCCCATAGAGTCCTGTAGATTTCCGTAGGGGCCTGTAGGGTTGTGTAAGTGCCCGCAGGGGTTGGTAGGAGCTTGTAGGGTGCCATATGTTTCCGGAGGGTTGTGTAGGGTTCCGTAGGGGCCTGTGGTGTTCCCTAGGGGCCTGTAGAGTCTCGTACAGTTCCGTAGGGTCCTGTAGGTTTCCATAAGCGCCCGCAGAGGTCTGAAGGGGCCCGTACTGTTCCGTAAGGATCCATAGGGTTCCGTAGAGCTTCGTAGGTTCCCTAGAGGCCTGTAGAGTACCGCAGGAGCCAGTAGTGTTCTGTAGGGGCCCGTAGGGTTCCTTCCATAGGGGCTGGCAGTGTTCCGTAGGGGCCTCTAGGGTTGTGTAAGTGCCCGCAGGAGTCTGTAGGAATCCGTGGGATTCTGTAAGGTTCCGGAGGGTTCTGCAGGATTCCGTAGGGGCCCGTAGAGTTCTGTAGTGGCTGGTAAAGTTCCGTAGGGCCCTGTACCATTCCGTAACTGCCTGCAAGGATCTTTAGGCTTCCGTAGGGGCTGGTAGGGTTCCATAAAGTTCCGTGGGTTCCTGCAGAGTTCTGCAAGTGCCCGCAAGGGCCTGTAGGGGCGCACAGTGTTTCTGTCAGGTTCCGTAGATTTCTGTAGGGACCATAGGTTTCCGTAGTGGCTGGTAGTATTCCGTAGGGGTCTGTAGGGTTCCGTAGGCACCTGCAGTGTTCTGTAGGATCCCATAGGGTTTTAGTGAGGTTCTGTTGTGTCGCTAAGGGTCTTGTAGAGTGCTGTCGGGTCCTGGAGTATTCTGTAGGGTTCCAGAGGGGCTGGTAGGGTTCCGTCGAAATCTGTAGGGTTCCCTAGGGGCCCATAGAGTCCCGTAGATTTCCGTAGGGGCCTGTAGGGTTGTGTAAGTGCCCGCAGGGGTTGGTAGGAGGTTGTAGGGTTCCATAAGTTTCCAGAGGGTTGTGTAGGGTTCCGTAGGGGTCTGTGGTGTTCCCTAGGGGCCTGTAGAGTCTCGTAGGGTTCCGTAGGGGCCTGTGGTGTTCCCTAGGGGCCTCTAGAGTCTCGTACAGTTCCGTAGGGTCCTGTAGGTTTCCATAAGCGCCTGCAGAGGTCTGAAGGGGCCCGTCCTGTTCCCTAAGGATCCACAGGGCTCCGTAGAGCTTCGTAGGTTTCCTAGAGGCCTGTAGAGTACCGCAGGAGCCAGTAGTGTTCTGTAGGGGCCCGTAGGGTTCCTTCCATAGGGGCTGGCAGTGTTCCGTAGGGGCCTCTAGGATTGTGTAAGTGCCCGCAGGAGTCTGTAGGAGTCTGTGGGATTCGGTAAGGTTCCGGAGGGTTCTGCAGGGTTCCGTAGGGACCCGTAGAGTTCCGTAGTGGCTGGTAAAGTTCCGTAGGGCCCTGTGGGGTTCTGTATGGACCTGTAGGGTTCCGTAGGTGCCTGCAGGGTTCTGTAAGTGCCCGCAGGTGTCTGTAGGGTTCCATAGGGGCCTGCAGGGTTTCGTAGGCACCTGCAGTGTTCTATAGGAGCCCTTAGGGGTTTAGTGAGGCTCCGTTGTGTCGCTAAGGGTCGTGTAGAGTGCTGTCGGGTCCTGGAGTATTCTGTAGGGTTCCAGAGGGGCTCGTAGGGTTCCGTCAAAATCTGTAGGCTTCCCTAGGGGCCCATAGAGTCCCGTAGATTTCCGTAGGGACCTGTAGGGTTGTGTAAGTGCCCGCAGGGGTTGGTAGGAGCTTGTAGGGTGCCATATGTTTCCGGAGGGTTGTGTAGGGTTCCGTAGGGGTCTGTGGTGTTCCCTAGGGGCCTGTAGAGTCTCGTACAGTTCCGTAGGGGCCTGTAGTGTTCCCTAGGGTCCTGTAGAGTCTCGTACGGTTCCGTAGGGTCCTGTAGGTTTCCATAAGCGCCCGCAGAGGTCTGAAGGGGCCCGTACTGTTCCGTAAGGATCCATAGGGTTCCGTAGAGCTTCGTAGGTTCCCTAGAGGCCTGTAGAGTACCGCAGGAGCCAGTAGTGTTCTCTAGGGGCCCGTAGGGTTCCTTCCATAGGGGCTGGCAGTGTTCCGTAGGGGCCTCTAGGGTTGTGTAAGTGCCCGCAGGAGTCTGTAGGAATCCGTGGGATTCTGTAAGGTTCCGGAGGGTTCTGCAGGGTTCCGTAGGGGCCCGTAGAGTTCCGTAGTGGCTGGTAAAGTTCCCTAGGGCCCTGTACCGTTCCGTAACTGCCTGCAATGATCTTTAGGCTTCCGTAGGGGCTGGTAGGGTTCCATGAAGTTCCATGGGTTCCTGCAGAGTTCTGCAAGTGCCCGCAAGGGCCTGTAGGGGCGCACAGTGTTTCTGTCAGGTTCTGTAGAGTTCCGTAGGGGCCATAGGTTTCCGTAGTGGCTGGTAGTATTCCGTAGGGGTCTGTAGGGTTCCGTAGGCACCTGCAGTGTTCTGTAGGAGCCCATAGGGTTTTAGTGAGGTTCTGTTGTGTCGCTAAGGGTCTTGTAGAGTGCTGTCGGGTCCTGGAGTATTCTGTAGGGTTCCAGAAGGGCTCGTAGGGTTCCGTCGAAATCTGTAGGCTTCCCTAGGGGCCCATAGAGTCCTGTAGATTTCCGTAGGGGCCTGTAGGGTTGTGTAAGTGCCCGCAGGGGTTGGTAGGAGCTTGTAGGGTGCCATATGTTTCCGGAGGGTTGTGTAGGGTTCCGTAGGGGCCTGTGGTGTTCCCTAGGGGCCTGTAGAGTCTCGTACAGTTCCGTAGGGTCCTGTAGGTTTCCATAAGCGCCCGCAGAGGTCTGAAGGGGCCCGTACTGTTCCGTAAGGATCCATAGGGTTCCGTAGAGCTTCGTAGGTTCCCTAGAGGCCTGTAGAGTACCGCAGGAGCCAGTAGTGTTCTGTAGGGGCCCGTAGGGTTCCTTCCATAGGGGCTGGCAGTGTTCCGTAGGGGCCTCTAGGGTTGTGTAAGTGCCCGCAGGAGTCTGTAGGAATCCGTGGGATTCTGTAAGGTTCCGGAGGGTTCTGCAGGATTCCGTAGGGGCCCGTAGAGTTCTGTAGTGGCTGGTAAAGTTCCGTAGGGCCCTGTACCATTCCGTAACTGCCTGCAAGGATCTTTAGGCTTCCGTAGGGGCTGGTAGGGTTATGTAAAGTTCCGTGGGTTCCTGCAGAGTTCTGCAAGTGCCCGCAAGGGCCTGTAGGGGCGCACAGTGTTTCTGTCAGGTTCCGTAGATTTCTGTAGGGACCATAGGTTTCCGTAGTGGCTGGTAGTATTCCGTAGGGGTCTGTAGGGTTCCGTAGGCACCTGCAGTGTTCTGTAGGATCCCATAGGGTTTTAGTGAGGTTCTGTTGTGTCGCTAAGGGTCTTGTAGAGTGCTGTCGGGTCCTGGAGTATTCTGTAGGGTTCCAGAGGGGCTGGTAGGGTTCCGTCGAAATCTGTAGGGTTCCCTAGGGGCCCATAGAGTCCCGTAGATTTCCGTAGGGGCCTGTAGGGTTGTGTAAGTGCCCGCAGGGGTTGGTAGGAGGTTGTAGGGTTCCATAAGTTTCCAGAGGGTTGTGTAGGGTTCCGTAGGGGTCTGTGGTGTTCCCTAGGGGCCTGTAGAGTCTCGTAGGGTTCCGTAGGGGCCTGTGGTGTTCCCTAGGGGCCTCTAGAGTCTCGTACAGTTCCGTAGGGTCCTGTAGGTTTCCATAAGCGCCTGCAGAGGTCTGAAGGGGCCCGTCCTGTTCCCTAAGGATCCACAGGGCTCCGTAGAGCTTCGTAGGTTTCCTAGAGGCCTGTAGAGTACCGCAGGAGCCAGTAGTGTTCTGTAGGGGCCCGTAGGGTTCCTTCCATAGGGGCTGGCAGTGTTCCGTAGGGGCCTCTAGGATTGTGTAAGTGCCCGCAGGAGTCTGTAGGAGTCTGTGGGATTCGGTAAGGTTCCGGAGGGTTCTGCAGGGTTCCGTAGGGACCCGTAGAGTTCCGTAGTGGCTGGTAAAGTTCCGTAGGGCCCTGTGGGGTTCTGTATGGACCTGTAGGGTTCCGTAGGTGCCTGCAGGGTTCTGTAAGTGCCCGCAGGTGTCTGTAGGGTTCCATAGGGGCCTGCAGGGTTTCGTAGGCACCTGCAGTGTTCTATAGGAGCCCATAGGGGTTTAGTGAGGTTCCGTTGTGTCGCTAAGGGTCGTGTAGAGTGCTGTCGGGTCCTGGAGTATTCTGTAGGGTTCCAGAGGGGCTCGTAGGGTTCCGTCGAAATCTGTAGGCTTCCCTAGGGGCCCATAGAGTCCCGTAGATTTCCGTAGGGACCTGTAGGGTTGTGTAAGTGCCCGCAGGGGTTGGTAGGAGCTTGTAGGGTGCCATATGTTTCCGGAGGGTTGTGTAGGGTTCCGTAGGGGTCTGTGGTGTTCCCTAGGGGCCTGTAGAGTCTCGTACAGTTCCGTAGGGGCCTGTAGGTTTCCATAAGCGCCCGCAGAGGTCTGAAGGGGCCCGTACTGTTCCGTAAGGATCCATAGGGTTCCGTAGAGCTTCGTAGGTTCCCTAGAGGCCTGTAGAGTACCGCAGGAGCCAGTAGTGTTCTGTAGGGGCCCGTAGGGTTCCTTCCATAGGGGCTGGTAGTGTTCCGTAGGGGCCTCTAGGGTTGTGTAAGTGCCCGCAGGAGTCTGTAGGAATCCGTGGGATTCTGTAAGGTTCCGGAGGGTTCTGCAGGGTTCCGTAGGGGCCCGTAGAGTTCCGTAGTGGCTGGTAAAGTTCCCTAGGGCCCTGTACCGTTCCGTAACTGCCTGCAAGGGTCTTTAGGCTTCCATAGGGGCTGGTAGGGTTCCATAAAGTTCCGTGGGTTCCTGCAGAGTTCTGCAAGTGCCCGCAAGGGCCTGTAGGGGCGCACAGTGTTTCTGTCAGGTTCCGTAGATTTCTGTTGGGGCCATAGGTTTCCGTAGTGGCTGGTAGTATTCCGTAGGGGTCTGTAGGGTTCCGTAGGCACCTGCAGTGTTCTGTAGGAGCCCATAGGGTTTTAGTGAGGTTCTGTTGTGTCGCTAAGGGTCTTGTAGAGTGCTGTCGGGTCCTGGAGTATTCTGTAGGGTTCCAGAGGGGCTCGTAGGGTTCCGTCGAAATCTGTAGGGTTCCCTAGGGGCCCATAGAGTCCCGTAGATTTCCGTAGGGGCCTGTAGGGTTGTGTAAGTGCCCGCAGGGGTTGGTAGGAGGTTGTAGGGTTCCATAAGTTTCCAGAGGGTTGTGTAGGGTTCCGTAGGGGTCTGTGGTGTTCCCTAGGGGCCTGTAGAGTCTCGTAGGGTTCCGTAGGGGCCTGTGGTGTTCCCTAGGGGCCTGTAGAGTCTCGTACAGTTCCGTAGGGTCCTGTAGGTTTCCATAAGCGTTTGCAGAGGTCTGAAGGGGCCCGTCCTGTTCCGTAAGGATTCACAGGGCTCCGTAGAGCTTCGTAGGTTTCCTAGAGGCCTGTAGAGTACCGCAGGAGCCAGTAGTGTTCTGTAGGGGCCCGTAGGGTTCCTTCCATAGGGGCTGGCAGTGTTCCGTAGGGGCCTCTAGGATTGTGTAAGTGCCCGCAGGAGTCTGTAGGAGTCTGTGGGATTCGGTAAGGTTCCGGAGGGTTCTGCAGGGTTCCGTAGGGACCCGTAGAGTTCCGTAGTGGCTGGTAAAGTTCCGTAGGGCCCTGTGGGGTTCTGTATGGACCTGTAGGGTTCCGTAGGTGCCTGCAGGGTTCTGTAAGTGCCCGCAGGTGTCTGTAGGGTTCCGTAGGGGCCTGCAGGGTTTCGTAGGCACCTGCAGTGTTCTATAGGAGCCCATAGGGGTTTAGTGAGGTTCCGTTGTGTCGCTAAGGGTCTTGTAGAGTGCTGTCGGGTCCTGGAGTATTCTGTAGGGTTCCAGAGGGGCTCGTAGGGTTCCGTCAAAATCTGTAGGCTTCCCTAGGGGCCCATAGAGTCCCGTAGATTTCCGTAGGGACCTGTAGGGTTGTGTAAGTGCCCGCAGGGGTTGGTAGGAGCTTGTAGGGTGCCATATGTTTCCGGAGGGTTGTGTAGGGTTCCGTAGGGGTCTGTGGTGTTCCCTAGGGGCCTGTAGAGTCTCGTACAGTTCCGTAGGGGCCTGTAGGTTTCCATAAGCGCCCGCAGAGGTCTGAAGGGGCCCGTACTGTTCCGTAAGGATCCATAGGGTTCCGTAGAGCTTCGTAGGTTCCCTAGAGGCCTGTAGAGTACCGCAGGAGCCAGTAGTGTTCTGTAGGGGCCCGTAGGGTTCCTTCCATAGGGGCTGGTAGTGTTCCGTAGGGGCCTCTAGGGTTGTGTAAGTGCCCGCAGGAGTCTGTAGGAATCCGTGGGATTCTGTAAGGTTCCGGAGGGTTCTGCACGGTTCCGTAGGGGCCCGTAGAGTTCCGTAGTGGCTGGTAAAGTTCCCTAGGGCCCTGTACCGTTCCGTAACTGCCTGCAAGGGTCTTTAGGCTTCCATAGGGGCTGGTAGGGTTCCATAAAGTTCCGTGGGTTCCTGCAGAGTTCTGCAAGTGCCCGCAAGGGCCTGTAGGGGCGCACAGTGTTTCTGTCAGGTTCCGTAGATTTCTGTAGGGGCCATAGGTTTCCGTAGTGGCTGGTAGTATTCCGTAGGGGTCTGTAGGGTTCCGTAGGCACCTGCAGTGTTCTGTAGGAGCCCATAGGGTTTTAGTGAGGTTCTGTTGTGTCGCTAAGGGTCTTGTAGAGTGCTGTCGGGTCCTGGAGTATTCTGTAGGGTTCCAGAGGGGCTCGTAGGGTTCCGTCGAAATCTGTAGGGTTCCCTAGGGGCCCATAGAGTCCCGTAGATTTCCGTAGGGGCCTGTAGGGTTGTGTAAGTGCCCGCAGGGGTTGGTAGGAGGTTGTAGGGTTCCATAAGTTTCCAGAGGGTTGTGTAGGGTTCCGTAGGGGTCTGTGGTGTTCCCTAGGGGCCTGTAGAGTCTCGTAGGGTTCCGTAGGGGCCTGTGGTGTTCCCTAGGGGCCTGTAGAGTCTCGTACAGTTCCGTAGGGTCCTGTAGGTTTCCATAAGCGCCTGCAGAGGTCTGAAGGGGCCCGTCCTGTTCCGTAAGGATTCACAGGGCTCCGTAGAGCTTCGTAGGTTTCCTAGAGGCCTGTAGAGTACCGCAGGAGCCAGTAGTGTTCTGTAGGGGCCCGTAGGGTTCCTTCCATAGGGGCTGGCAGTGTTCCGTAGGGGCCTCTAGGATTGTGTAAGTGCCCGCAGGAGTCTGTAGGAGTCTGTGGGATTCGGTAAGGTTCCGGAGGGTTCTGCAGGGTTCCGTAGGGACCCGTAGAGTTCCGTAGTGGCTGGTAAAGTTCCGTAGGGCCCTGTGGGGTTCTGTATGGACCTGTAGGGTTCCGTAGGTGCCTGCAGGGTTCTGTAAGTGCCCGCAGGTGTCTGTAGGGTTCCGTAGGGGCCTGCAGGGTTTCGTAGGCACCTGCAGTGTTCTATAGGAGCCCATAGGGGTTTAGTGAGGTTCCGTAGAGTTCGCTAAGGGTCTTGTAGAGTGCTGTCGGGTCCTGGAGTATTCTGTAGGGTTCCAGAGGGGCTCGTAGGGTTCCGTCAAAATCTGTAGGCTTCCCTAGGGGCCCATAGAGTCCCGTAGATTTCCGTAGGGACCTGTAGGGTTGTGTAAGTGCCCGCAGGGGTTGGTAGGAGCTTGTAGGGTGCCATATGTTTCCGGAGGGTTGTGTAGGGTTCCGTAGGGGTCTGTGGTGTTCCCTAGGGGCCTGTAGAGTCTCGTACAGTTCCGTAGGGGCCTGTAGTTTTCCCTAGGGTCTTGTAGAGTCTCGTACGGTTCCGTAGGGTCCTGTAGGTTTCCATAAGCGCCCGCAGAGTTCTGAAGGGGCCCGTACTGTTCCGTAAGGATCCATAGGGTTCCGTAGAGCTTCGTAGGTTCCCTAGAGGCCTGTAGAGTACCGCAGGAGCCAGTAGTGTTCTGTAGGGGCCCGTAGGGTTCCTTCCATAGGGGCTGGCAGTGTTCCGTAGGGGCCTCTAGGGTTGTGTAAGTGCCCGCAGGAGTCTGTAGGAGTCTGTGGGATTCGGTAAGGTTCCGGAGGGTTCTGCAGGGTTCCGTAGGGACCCGTAGAGTTCCGTAGTGGCTGGTAAAGTTCCGTAGGGCCCTGTGGGGTTCTGTATGGACCTGTAGGGTTCCGTAGGGGCCTGCAGGGTTCTGTAAGTGCCCGCAGGTGTCTGTAGGGTTCCGTAGGGGCCTGCAGGGTTTCGTAGGCACCTGCAGTGTTCTGTAGGAGCCCATAGGGTTTTAGTGAGGTTCCGTTGTGTCGCTAAGGGTCTTGTAGAGTGCTGTCGGGTCCTGGAGTATTCTGTAGGGTTCCAGAGGGGCTCGTAGGGTTCCGTCAAAATCTGTAGGCTTCCCTAGGGGCCCATAGAGTCCCGTAGATTTCCGTAGGGGCCTGTAGGGTTGTGTAAGTGCCCGCAGGGGTTGGTAGGAGCTTGTAGGGTGCCATAAGTTTCCAGAGGGTTGTGTAGGGTTCCGTAGGGGCCTGTGGTGTTCCCTAGGGGCCTGTAGAGTCTCGTACAGTTCCGTAGGGGCCTGTAGTGTTCCCTAGGGGCCTGTAGAGTCTCGTACAGTTCCGTAGGGTCCTGTAGGTTTCCATAAGCGCCCGCAGAGGTCTGAAGGGGCCCGTACTGTTCCGTAAGGATCCATAGGGTTCCGTAGAGCTTCGTAGGTTCCCTAGAGGCCTGTAAAGTACTGCAGGAGCCAGTAGTGTTCTGTAGGGGCCCGTAGGGTTCCTTCCATAGGGGCTGGCAGTGTTCCGTAGGGGCCTGTAGGGTTGTGTAAGTGCCCGCAGGAGTCTGTAGGAATCCGTGGGATCCTGTAAGGTTCCGGAGGGTTCTGCAGGGTTCCGTAGGGGCCCGTAGAGTTCCGTAGTGGCTGGTAAAGTTCCGTAGGGCCCTGTACCGTTCCGTAACTGCCTTCAAGGGTCTTTAGGCTTCCGTAGGGGCTGGTAGGGTTCCATAAAGTTCCGTGGGTTCCTGCAGAGTTCTGCAAGTGCCCGCAAGGGCCTGTAGGGGCGCACAGTGTTTCTGTCAGGTTCCGTAGAGTTCCGTAGGGGCCATAGGTTTCCGTAGGGGCTGGTAGTATTCCGTAGGGGTCTGTAGGGTTCCGTAGGCACCTGCAGTGTTCTTTAGGAGCCCATAGGGTTTTAGTGAGGTTCTGTTGTGTCGCTAAGGGTCTTGTAGAGTGCTGTCGGGTCCTGGAGTATTCTGTAGGGTTCCAGAGGGGCTCGTAGGGTTCCGTCGAAATCTGTAGGGTTCCCTAGGGGCCCATAGAGTCCCGTAGATTTCCGTAGGGACCTGTAGGGTTGTGTAAGTGCCCGCAGGGGTTGGTAGGAGCTTGTAGGGTGCCTTATGTTTCCGGAGGGTTGTGTAGGGTTCCGTAGGGGTCTGTGGTGTTCCCTAGGGGCCTGTAGAGTCTCATACAGTTCCGTAGGGGCCTGTAGTGTTCCCTGGGGTCCTGTAGAGTCTCGTACGGTTCCGTAGGGTCCTGTAGGTTTCCATAAGCGCCCGCAGAGGTCTGAAGGGGCCCGTACTGTTCCGTAAGGATCCATAGGGTTCCGTAGAGCTTCGTAGGTTCCCTAGAGGCCTGTAGAGTACCGCAGGAGCCAGTAGTGTTCTGTAGGGGCCCGTAGGGTTCCTTCCATAGGGGCTGGCAGTGTTCCGTAGGGGCCTCTAGGGTTGTGTAAGTGCCCGCAGGAGTCTGTAGGAGTCTGTGGGATTCGGTAAGGTTCTGGAGGGTTCTGCAGGGTTCCGTAGGGACCCGTAGAGTTCCGTAGTGGCTGGTAAAGTTCCGTAGGGCCCTGTGGGGTTCTGTATGGACCTGTAGGGTTCCGTAGGGGCCTGCAGGGTTCTGTAAGTGCCCGCAGGTGTCTGTAGGGTTCCGTAGGGGCCTGCAGGGTTTCGTAGGCACCTGCAGTGTTCTGTAGGAGCCCATAGGGTTTTAGTGAGGTTCCGTTGTGTCGCTAAGTGTCTTGTAGAGTGCTGTCGGGTCCTGGAGTATTCTGTAGTGTTCCAGAGGGGCTCGTAGGGTTCCGTCAAAATCTGTAGGCTTCCCTAGGGGCCCATAGAGTCCCGTAGATTTCCGTAGGGGCCTGTAGGGTTGTGTAAGTGCCCGCAGGGGTTGGTAGGAGCTTGTAGGGTGCCATATGTTTCCAGAGGGTTGTGTAGGGTTCCGTAGGGGCCTGTGGTGTTCCCTAGGGGCCTGTAGAGTCTCATACAGTTTCGTAGGGGCCTGTAGTGTTCCCTAGGGGCCTGTAGAGTCTCGTACAGTTCCGTAGGGTCCTGTAGGTTTCCATAAGCGCCCGCAGAGGTCTGAAGGGGCCCGTACTGTTCCGTAAGGATCCATAGGGTTCCGTAGAGCTTCGTAGGTTCCCTAGAGGCCTGTAAAGTACTGCAGGAGCCAGTAGTGTTCTGTAGGGGCCCGTAGGGTTCCTTCCATAGGGGCTGGCAGTGTTCCGTAGGGGCCTGTAGGGTTGTGTAAGTGCCCGCAGGAGTCTGTAGGAATCCGTGGGTTCCTGTAAGGTTCCGGAGGGTTCTGCAGGGTTCCGTAGGGGCCCGTAGAGTTCCGTAGTGGCTGGTAAAGTTCCGTAGGGCCCTGTGGGGTTCTGTATGGACCTGTAGGGTTCTGTAGGGGCCTGCAGGCTTCTGTAAGTGCCCGCAGGTGTCTGTAGGGTTCCGTAGGGGTCTGTAGGGTTCCGTAGGCACCTGCAGTTTTCTGTAGGAGCCCATAGGGTTTTAGTGAGGTTCCGTTGTGTTGCTAAGGATCTTGTAGAGTGCTATCGGGTCCTGGAGTATTCTGTAGGATTCCAGAGGGGCTTGTAGGGTTCTGTCGAAATCTGTAGGCTTCCCTAGGGGCCCGTGGAGTCCCGTAGATTTCCGTAGGGGCCTGTAGGGTTGTGTAAGTGCCCGCAGGGGTTGGTAGGAGCTTGTAGGGTGCCATAAGTTTCCAGAGGGTTGTGTAGGGTTCCGTAGGGGCCTGTGGTGTTCCCTAGGGGCCTGTAGAGTTTCGTACGGTTCCGTAGGGGCCTGTGGTGTTCCCTACGGGCCTGTAGAGTCTCGTACGGTTCCGTAGGGGCCTGTAGTGTTCCCTAGGGGCCTCTAGAGTCTCGTACAGTTCCGTAGGGTCCTGTAGGTTTCCATAAGCGCCCGCAGAGGTCTGAAGGGGCCCGTACTGTTCCGTAAGGATCCATAGGGCTCCGTAGAGCTTCGTAGGTTCCCTAGAGGGCTGTAGAGTACCGCAGGAGCCAGTAGTGTTCTGTAGGGGCCCGTAAGGTTCCTTCCGTAGGGGCTGGCAGTGTTCCGTAGGGGCCTGTAGGGTTGTGTAAGTGCCCGCAGCAGTCTGTAGGAGTCTGTGGGATTCTGTAAGGTTCTGGAGGGTTCTGCAGGGTTCTGTAGGGGCCCGTAGAGTTCCGTAGTGGCTGGTAAAGTTCCCTAGGGCCCTGTACCGTTCCGTAACTGCCTGCAAGGGTCTTTAGGCTTCCGTAGGGGCTGGTAGGGTTCCATAAAGTTCCGTGGGTTCCTGCAGAGTTCTGCAAGTCCCCGCAAGGGCCTGTAGGGGCGCACAGTGTTTCTGTCAGGTTCCGTAGAGTTCCATAGGGGCCATAGGTTTCCGTAGCGGCTGGTAGTATTCCGTAGGGGTCTGTAGGGTTCCGTAGGCGCCTGCAGTGTTCTGACGGAGCCCATAGGGTTTTAGTGAGGTTCCGTTGTGTTGCTAAGGGTCTTGTAGAGTGCTGTCGGGTCCTGGAGTATTCTGTAGGGTTCCAGAGGGGCTCGTAGGGTTCCGTTGAAATCTGTAGGCTTCCCTAGGGGCCCGTGGAGTCCCGTAGATTTCCGTAGGGGCCTGTAGGGTTGTGTAAGTGCCCGCAGGGGTTGGTAGGAGCTTGTAGGGTGCCATAAGTTTCTAGAGGGTTGTGTAGGGTTCCGTAGGGGCCTGTGGTGTTCCCTAGGGGCCTGTAGAGTCTCGTACGGTTCCGTAGGGGCCTGTAGTGTCCCCTAGGGGCCTCTAGAGTCTCGTACAGTTCCGTAGGGTCCTGTAGGTTTCCATAAGCGCCCGCAGAGGTCTGAAGGGGCCCGTACTGGTCCGTAAGGATCCATAGGGCTCCGTAGAGCTTCGTAGGTTCCCTAGAAGCCTGTAGAGTACCGCAGGAGCCAGTAGTGTTCTGTAGGGGCCCGTAAGGTTCCTTCCGTAGGGGCTGGCAGTGTTCCGTAGGGGCCTGTAGGGTTGTGTAAGTGCCCGCAGGAGTCTGTAGGAGTCTGTGGGATTCTGTAAGGTTCTGGAGGGTTCTGCAGGGTTCTGTAGGGGCCCGTAGAGTTCCGTAGTGGCTGGTAAAGTTCCGTAGGGCCCTGTACCGTTCCGTAACTGCCTGCAAGGGTCTTTAGGCTTCCGTAGGGGCTGGTAGGGTTCCATAAAGTTCCGTGGGTTCCTGCAGAGTTCTGCAAGTGCCCGCAAGGGCCTGTAGGGGCGCACAGTGTTTCTGTCAGGTTCCGTAGAGTTCCATAGGGGCCATAGGTTTCCGTAGCGGCTGGTAGTATTCCGTAGGGGTCTGTAGGGTTCCGTAGGCGCCTGCAGTGTTCTGACGGAGCCCATAGGGTTTTAGTGAGGTTCCGTTGTGTTGGTAAGGGTCTTGTAGAGTGCTGTCGGGTCCTGGAGTATTCTGTAGGGTTCCAGAGGGGCTCGTAGGGTTCCGTTGAAATCTGTAGGCTTCCCTAGGGGCCCGTGGAGTCCCGTAGATTTCCGTAGGGGCCTGTAGGGTTGTGTAAGTGCCCTCAGGGGTTGGTAGGAGCTTGTAGGGTGCCATAAGTTTCTAGAGGGTTGTGTAGGGTTCCGTAGCGGCCTGTGGTGTTCCCTAGGGGCCTGTAGAGTCTCGTACGGTTCCGTAGGGGCCTGTAGTGTCCCCTAGGGGCTTCTAGAGTCTCGTACAGTTCCGTAGGGTCCTGTAGGTTTCCATAAGCGCCCGCAGAGGTCTGAAGGGGCCCGTACTGGTCCGTAAGGATCCATAGGGCTCCGTAGAGCTTCGTAGGTTCCCTAGAAGCCTGTAGAGTACCGCAGGAGCCAGTAGTGTTCTGTAGGGGCCCGTAAGGTTCCTTCCGTAGGGGCTGGCAGTGTTCCGTAGGGGTCCTCTAGGGTTGTGTAAGTGCCTGCAGGAGTCTGTAGGAATCCGTGGGATTCTGTAAGGTTCTGGAGGGTTCTGCAGGGTTCTGTAGGGGCCCGTAGAGTTCCGTAGTGGCTGGTAACGTTCCCTAGGGCCCTGTACCGTTCCGTAACTGCCTGCAAGGGTCTTTAGGCTTCCGTAGGGGCTGGTAGGGTTCCATAAAGTTCCGTGGGTTCCTGCAGAGTTCTGCAAGTGCCCGCAAGGGCCTGTAGGGGCGCACAGTGTTTCTATCAGGTTCCGTAGAGTTCCGTAGGGGCCATAGGTTTCCGTAGCGGCTGGTAGTATTCCGTAGGGGTCTGTAGGGTTCTGTAGGCACCTGCAGTGTTCTGTAGGAGCCCATAGGGTTTTAGTGAGGTTCCGTTGTGTTGCTAAGGGTCTTGTAGAGTGCTGTCGGGTCCTGGAGTATTCTGTAGGGTTCCAGAGGGGCTTGTAGGGTTCCGTTGAAATCTGTAGGCTTCCCTAGGGGCCCGTGGAGTCCCGTAGATTTCCGTAGGGGCCTGTAGGGTTGTGTAAGTGCCCGCAGGGGTTGGTAGGAGCTTGTAGGGTGCCATCAGTTTCCAGAGGGTTGTGTAGGGTTCTGTAGGGGCCTGTGGTGTTCCCTAGGGGCCTGTAGAGTTTCGTACGGTTCTGTAGGGGCCTGTGGTGTTCCCTAGGGTCCTGTAGAGTCTCGTACGGTTCCGTAGGGTCCTGTAGTGTTCCCTAGGGGCCTGTAGAGTCTCGTACGGTTCCGTAGGGGCCTGTAGTGTTCCCTAGGGGCCTCTAGAGTCTCGTACAGTTCCTTAGGGTCCTGTAGGTTTCCATAAGCGCCCGCAGAGGTCTGAAGGGGCCCGTACTGTTCCGTAAGGATCCATAGGGTTCCGTAGAGCTTCGTAGGTTCCCTAGAGGCCTCTAGAGTACCGCAGGAGCCAGTAGTGTTCTGTAGGGGCCCGTAAGGTTCCTTCCGTAGGGGCTGGCAGTGTTCCGTAGGGGCCTGTAGGGTTGTGTAAGTACCCGCAGGAGTCTGTAGGAGTCTGTGGGATTCTGTAAGGTTCTGGAGGGTTCTGCAGGGTTCTGTAGGGGCCCGTAGAGTTCCGTAGTGGCTGGTAAAGTTCCGTAGGGCCCTGTGGGGTTCTGTATGGACCTGTAGGGTTCTGTAGGGGCCTGCAGGCTTCTGTAAGTGCCCGCAGGTGTCTGTAGGGTTCCGTAGGGGTCTGTAGGGTTCCGTAGGCACCTGCAGTGTTCTGTAGGAGCCCATAGGGTTTTAGTGAGGTTCCGTTGTGTTGCTAAGGATCTTGTAGAGTGCTATCGGGTCCTGGAGTATTCTGTAGGATTCCAGAGGGGCTTGTAGGGTTCTGTCGAAATCTGTAGGCTTCCCTAGGGGCCCGTGGAGTCCCGTAGATTTCCGTAGGGGCCTGTAGGGTTGTGTAAGTGCCCGCAGGGGTTGGTAGGAGCTTGTAGGGTGCCATAAGTTTCCAGAGGGTTGTGTAGGGTTCCGTAGGGGCCTGTGGTGTTCCCTAGGGGCCTGTAGAGTTTCGTACGGTTCCGTAGGGGCCTGTGGTGTTCCCTAGGGGCCTGTAGAGTCTCGTACGGTTCCGTAGGGGCCTGTAGTGTCCCCTAGGGGCCTCTAGAGTCTCGTACAGTTCCGTAGGGTCCTGTAGGTTTCCATAAGCGCCCGCAGAGGTCTGAAGGGGCCCGTCCTGGTCCGTAAGGATCCATAGGGCTCCGTAGAGCTTCGTAGGTTCCCTAGAAGCCTGTAGAGTACCGCAGGAGCCAGTAGTGTTCTGTAGGGGCCCGTAAGGTTCCTTCCGTAGGGGCTGGCAGTGTTCCGTAGGGGCCTGTAGGGTTGTGTAAGTGCCCGCAGCAGTCTGTAGGAGTCTGTGGGATTCTGTAAGGTTCTGGAGGGTTCTGCAGGGTTCTGTAGGGGCCCGTAGAGTTCCGTAGTGGCTGGTAAAGTTCCGTAGGGCCCTGTACCGTTCCGTAACTGCCTGCAAGGGTCTTTAGGCTTCCGTAGGGGCTGGTAGGGTTCCATAAAGTTCCGTGGGTTCCTGCAGAGTTCTGCAAGTGCCCGCAAGGGCCTGTAGGGGCGCACAGTGTTTCTGTCAGGTTCCGTAGAGTTCCATAGGGGCCATAGGTTTCCGTAGCGGCTGGTAGTATTCCGTAGGGGTCTGTAGGGTTCCGTAGGCGCCTGCAGTGTTCTGACGGAGCCCATAGGGTTTTAGTGAGGTTCCGTTGTGTTGCTAAGGGTCTTGTAGAGTGCTGTCGGGTCCTGGAGTATTCTGTAGGGTTCCAGAGGGGCTCGTAGGGTTTCGTTGAAATCTGTAGGCTTCCCTAGGGGCCCGTGGAGTCCCGTAGATTTCCGTAGGGGCCTGTAGGGTTGTGTAAGTGCCCGCAGGGGTTGGTAGGAGCTTGTAGGGTGCCATAAGTTTCTAGAGGGTTGTGTAGGGTTCCGTAGGGGCCTGTGGTGTTCCCTAGGGGCCTGTAGAGTCTCGTACGGTTCCGTAGGGGCCTGTAGTGTCCCCTAGGGGCCTCTAGAGTCTCGTACAGTTCCGTAGGGTCCTGTAGGTTTCCATAAGCGCCCGCAGAGGTCTGAAGGGGCCCGTACTGGTCCGTAAGGATCCATAGGGCTCCGTAGAGCTTCGTAGGTTCCCTAGAAGCCTGTAGAGTACCGCAGGAGCCAGTAGTGTTCTGTAGGGGCCCGTAAGGTTCCTTCCGTAGGGGCTGGCAGTATTCCGTAGGGGTCCTCTAGGGTTGTGTAAGTGCCTGCAGGAGTCTGTAGGAATCCGTGGGATTCTGTAAGGTTCTGGAGGGTTCTGCAGGGTTCTGTAGGGGCCCGTAGAGTTCCGTAGTGGCTGGTAACGTTCCCTAGGGCCCTGTACCGTTCCGTAACTGCCTGCAAGGGTCTTTAGGCTTCCGTAGGGGCTGGTAGGGTTCCATAAAGTTCCGTGGGTTCCTGCAGAGTTCTGCAAGTGCCCGCAAGGGCCTGTAGGGGCGCACAGTGTTTCTATCAGGTTCCGTAGAGTTCCGTAGGGGCCATAGGTTTCCGTAGCGGCTGGTAGTATTCCGTAGGGGTCTGTAGGGTTCTGTAGGCACCTGCAGTGTTCTGTAGGAGCCCATAGGGTTTTAGTGAGGTTCCGTTGTGTTGCTAAGGGTCTTGTAGAGTGCTGTCGGGTCCTGGAGTATTCTGTAGGGTTCCAGAGGGGCTTGTAGGGTTCCGTTGAAATCTGTAGGCTTCCCTAGGGGCCCGTGGAGTCCCGTAGAATTCCGTAGGGGCCTGTAGGGTTGTGTAAGTGCCCGCAGGGGTTGGTAGGAGCTTGTAGGGTGCCATCAGTTTCCAGAGGGTTGTGTAGGGTTCTGTAGGGGCCTGTGGTGTTCCCTAGGGGCCTGTAGAGTTTCGTACGGTTCTGTAGGGGCCTGTGGTGTTCCCTAGGGTCCTGTAGAGTCTCGTACGGTTCCGTAGGGTCCTGTAGTGTTCCCTAGGGGCCTGTAGAGTCTCCTACGGTTCCGTAGGGGCCTGTAGTGTTCCCTAGGGGCCTCTAGAGTCTCGTACAGTTCCTTAGGGTCCTGTAGGTTTCCATAAGCGCCCGCAGAGGTCTGAAGGGGCCCGTACTGTTCCGTAAGGATCCATAGGGTTCCGTAGAGCTTCGTAGGTTCCCTAGAGGCCTCTAGAGTACCGCAGGAGCCAGTAGTGTTCTGTAGGGGCCCGTAAGGTTCCTTCCGTAGGGGCTGGCAGTGTTCCGTAGGGGCCTGTAGGGTTGTGTAAGTGCCCGCAGCAGTCTGTAGGAGTCTGTGGGATTCTGTAAGGTTCTGGAGGGTTCTGCAGGGTTCTGTAGGGGCCCGTAGAGTTCCGTAGTGGCTGGTAAAGTTCCGTAGGGCCCTGTGGGGTTCTGTATGGACCTGTAGGGTTCTGTAGGGGCCTGCAGGGTTCTGTAAGTGCCCGCAGGTGTCTGTAGGGTTCCGTAGGGGTCTGTAGGGTTCCGTAGGCACCTGCAGTGTTCTGTAGGAGCCCACAGGGTTTTAGTGAGGTTCCGTTGTGTTGCTAAGGGTCTTGTAGAGTGCTGTCGGGTCCTGGAGTATTCTGTAGGGTTCCAGAGGGGCTCGTAGGGTTCCGTTGAAATCTGTAGGCTTCCCTAGGGGCCCATAGAGTCCCGTAGATTTCCGTAGGGGCCTGTAGGGTTGTGTAAGTGCCCGCAGGGGTTGGTAGGAGCTTGTAGGGTGCCATAAGTTTCCAGAGGGTTGTGTAGGGTTCCGTAGGGGCCTGTGGTGTTCCCTAGGGGCCTGTAGAGTTTCGTACGGTTCTGTAGGGGCCTGTGGTGTTCCCTAGGGGCCTGTAGAGTCTCGTACGGTTCCGTAGGGGCCTGTAGTGTTCCCTAGGGGCCTCTAGAGTCTCGTACAGTTCCGTAGGGTCCTGTAGGTTTCCATAAGCGCCCGCAGAGGTCTGAAGGGGCCCGTACTGTTCCATAAGGATCCATAGGGTTCCGTAGAGCTTCGTAGGTTCCCTAGAGGCCTGTAGAGTACCGCAGGAGCCAGTAGTGTTCTGTAGGGGCCCGTAAGGTTCCTTCCGTAGGGGCTGGCAGTGTTCCGTAGGGGCCTGTAGGGTTGTGTAAGTGCCCGCAGCAGTCTGTAGGAGTCTGTGGGATTCTGTAAGGTTCTGGAGGGTTCTGCAGGGTTCCGTAGGGGCCCGTAGAGTTCCGTAGTGGCTGGTAAAGTTCCCTAGGGCCCTGTACCGTTCCGTAACTGCCTGCAATGGTCTTTAGGCTTCCGTAGGGGCTGGTAGGGTTCCATAAAGTTCCGTGGGTTCCTGCAGAGTTCTGCAAGTGCCCGCAAGGGCCTGTAGGGGCCCACAGTGTTTCTGTCAGGTTCCGTAGAGTTCCGTAGGGGCCATAGGTTTCCGTAGCGGCTGGTAGTATTCCGTAGGGGTCTGTAGGGTTCCGTAGGCACCTGCAGTGTTCTGTAGGAGCCCAGAGGGTTTTCGTGAGGTTCCGTTGTGTTGCTAAGGGTCTTGTAGAGTGCTGTCGGGTCCTGGAGTATTCTGTAGGGTTCCAGAGGGGCTTGTAGGGTTCCGTTGAAATCTGTAGGCTTCCCTAGGGGCCCGTGGAGTCCCGTAGATTTCCGTAGGGGCCTGTAGGGTTGTGTAAGTGCCCGCAGGGGTTGGTAGGAGCTTGTAGGGTGCCATAAGTTTCCAGAGGGTTGTGTAGGGTTCCGTAGGGGCCTGTGGTGTTCCCTAGGGGCCTGTAGAGTTTCGTACCGTTCCGTAGGGGCCTGTGGTGTTCCCTAGGGGCCTGTAGAGTCTCGTACGGTTCCGTAGGGGCCTGTAGTGTTCCCTAGGGGCGTGTAGAGTCTCGTACAGTTCCGTAGGGTCCTGTAGGTTTCCATAAGCGCCCGCAGAGGTCTGAAGGGGCCCGTACTGTTCCATAAGGATCCATAGGGCTCTGTAGAGCTTCGTAGGTTCCCTAGAGGCCTGTAGAGTACCGCAGGAGCCAGTAGTGTTCTGTAGGGGCCCGTAAGGTTCCTTCCGTAGGGGCTGGCAGTGTTCCGTAGGGGCCTGTAGGGTTGTGTAAGTGCCCGCAGGAGTCTGTAGGAGTCTGTGGGATTCTGTAAGGTTCTGGAGGGTTCTGCAGGGTTCTGTAGGGGCCCGTAGAGTTCCGTAGTGGCTGGTAAAGTTCCCTAGGGCCCTGTACCGTTCCGTAACTGCCTGCAAGGGTCTTTAGGCTTCCGTAGGGGCTGGTAGGGTTCCATAAAGTTCCGTGGGTTCCTGCAGAGTTCTGCAAGTGCCCGCAAGGGCCTGTAGGGGCCCACAGTGTTTCTGTCAGGTTCCGTAGAGTTCCGTAGGGGCCATAGGTTTCCGTAGCGGCTGGTAGTATTCCGTAGGGGTCTGTAGGGTTCCGTAGGCACCTGCAGTGTTCTGTAGGAGCCCATAGGGTTTTAGTGAGGTTCCGTTGTGTTGCTAAGGGTCTTGTAGAGTGCTGTCGGGTCCTGGAGTATTCTGTAGGGTTCCAGAGGGGCTTGTAGGGTTCCGTTGAAATCTGTAGGCTTCCCTAGGGGCCCTTGGAGTCCCGTAGATTTCCGTAGGGTCCTGTAGTGTTCCCTAGGGGCCTGTAGAGTCTCGTACAGTTCCGTAGGGTCCTGTAGGTTTCCATAAGCGCTTGCAGAGGTCTGAAGGGGCCCGTACTGTTCCGTAAGGATCCATAGGGTTCCGTAGAGCTTCGTAGGTTCCCTAGAGGCCTCTAGAGTACCGCAGGAGCCAGTAGTGTTCTGTAGGGGCCCGTAAGGTTCCTTCCGTAGGGGCTGGCAGTGTTCCGTAGGGGCCTGTAGGGTTGTGTAAGTGCCCGCAGGAGTCTGTAGGAGTCTGTGGGATTCTGTAAGGTTCTGGAGGGTTCTGCAGGGTTCTGTAGGGGCCCGTAGAGTTCCGTAGTGGCTGGTAAAGTTCCGTAGGGCCCTGTGGGGTTCTGTATGGACCTGTAGGGTTCTGTAGGGGCCTGCAGGGTTCTGTAAGTGCCCGCAGGTGTCTGTAGGGTTCCGTAGGGGTCTGTAGGTTTCCATAGGCACCTGCAGTGTTCTGTAGGAGCCCATAGGGTTTTAGTGAGGTTCCGTTGTGTTGCTAAGGGTCTTGTAGAGTGCTGTCGGGTCCTGGAGTATTCTGTAGGGTTCCAGAGGGGCTCATAGGGTTTCGTTGAAATCTGTAGGCTTCCCTAGGGGCCCGTGGAGTCCCGTAGATTTCCGTAGGGACCTGTAGGGTTGTGTAAGTGCCCGCAGGGGTTGGTAGGAGCTTGTAGGGTGCCATAAGTTTCCAGAGGGTTGTGTAGGGTTCCGTAGGGGCCTGTGGTGTTCCCTAGGGGCCTGTAGAGTCTCGTACATTTCCGTAGGGTCCTGTAGGTTTCCATAAGCGCCCGCAGAGGTCTGAAGGGGCCCGTACTGTTCCGTAAGGATCCATAGGGTTCCGTAGAGCTTCGTAGGTTCCCTAGAGGCCTGTAGAGTACCGCAGGAGCCAGTAGTGTTCTGTAGGGGCCCGTAGGGTTCCTTCCGTAGGGGCTGGCAGTGTTCCGTAGGGTCCTCTAGGGTTGAGTAAGTGCCTGCAGGACTCTGTAGGAATCCATGGGATTCTGTAAGGTTCTGGAGGGTTCTGCAGGGTTCCGTAGGGGCCCGTAGAGTTCCGTAGTGGCTGGTAAAGTTCCCTAGGGCCCTGTACCGTTCCGTAACTGCCTGCAAGGGTCTTTAGGCTTCCGTAGGGGCTGGTAGGGTTCCATAAAGTTCCGTGGGTTCCTGCAGAGTTCTGCAAGTGCCCGCAAGGGCCTGTAGGGGCGCACAGTGTTTCTGTCAGGTTCCGTAGAGTTCCGTAGGGGCCATAGGTTTCCGTAGCGGCTGGTAGTATTCCGTAGGGGTCTGTAGGGTTCCGTAGGCACCTGCAGTGTTCTGTAGGAGCCCAGAGGGTTTTAGTGAGGTTCCATTGTGTTGCTAAGGGTCTTGTAGAGTGCTGTCGGGTCCCGGAGTATTCTGTAGGCTTCCCTAGGGGCCCGTGGAGTCCCGTAGATTTCCGTAGGGGCCTGTAGGGTTGTGTAAGTGCCCGCAGGGGTTGGTAGGAGCTTGTAGGGTGCCATAAGTTTCCAGAGGGTTGTGTAGGGTTCCGTAGGGGCCTGTGGTGTTCCCTAGGGGCCTGTAGAGTTTCGTACGGTTCTGTAGGGGCCTGTGGTGTTCCCTAGGGGCCTGTAGAGTCTCGTACGGTTCCGTAGGGGCCTGTAGTGTTCCCTAGGGGCCTGTAGAGTCTCGTACAGTTCCGTAGGGTCCTGTAGGTTTCCATAAGCGCCCGCAGAGGTCTGAAGGGGCCCGTACTGTTCCATAAGGATCCACAGGGTTCCGTAGAGCTTCGTAGGTTCCCTAGAGGCCTGTAGAGTACCGCAGGAGCCAGTAGTGTTCTGTAGGGGCCCGTAAGGTTCCTTCCGTAGGGGCTGGCAGTGTTCCGTAGGGGCCTGTAGGGTTGTGTAAGTACCCGCAGGAGTCTGTAGGAGTCTGTGGGATTCTGTAAGGTTCTGGAGGGTTCTGCAGGGTTCTGTAGGGGCCCGTAGAGTTCCGTAGTGGCTGGTAAAGTTCCGTAGGGCCCTGTACCGTTCCGTAACTGCCTGCAAGGGTCTTTAGGCTTCCGTAGGGGCTGGTAGGGTTCCATAAAGTTCCGTGGGTTCCTGCAGAGTTCTGCAAGTGCCCGCAAGGGCCTGTAGGGGCCCACAGTGTTACTGTCAGGTTCCGTAGAGTTCCGTAGGGGCCATAGGTTTCCGTAGCGGCTGGTAGTATTCCGTAGGGGTCTGTAGGGTTCCGTAGGCACCTGCAGTGTTCTGTAGGAGCCCATAGGGTTTTAGTGAGGTTCCGTTGTGTTGCTAAGGGTGTTGTAGAGTGCTGTCGGGTCCTGGCGTATTCTGTAGGGTTCCAGAGGGGCTCGTAGGGTTCCGTTGAAATCTGTAGGCTTCCCTAGGGGCCCGTGGAGTCCCGTAGATTTCCGTAGGGGCCTGTAGGGTTGTGTAAGTGCCCGCAGGGGTTGGTAGGAGCTTGTAGGGTGCCATAAGTTTCCAGAGGGTTGTGTAGGGTTCCGTAGGGGCCTGTGGTGTTCCCTAGGGGCCTGTAGAGTCTCGTACAGTTCCGTAGGGTCCTGTAGGTTTCCATAAGCGCCCATAGAGGTCTGAAGGGGCCCGTACTGTTCCGTAAGGATCCATAGGGCTCCGTAGAGCTTCGTAGGTTCCCTAGAGGCCTGTAGAGTACCGCAGGAGCCAGTAGTGTTCTGTAGGGGCCCGTAGGGTTCCTTCCATAGGGGCTGGCAGTGTTCCGTAGGGTCCTCTAGGGTTGAGTAAGTGCCCGCAGGAGTCTGTAGGAATCTGTGGGATTCTGTAAGGTTCTGGAGGGTTCTGCAGGGTTCCGTAGGGGCCCGTAGAGTTCCGTAGTGGCTGGTAAAGTTCCCTAGGGCCCTGTACCGTTCCGTAACTGCCTGCAAGGGTCTTTAGGCTTCCGTAGGGGCTGGTAGGGTTCCATAAAGTTCCGTGGGTTCCTGCAGAGTTCTGCAAGTGCCCGCAAGGGCCTGTAGGGGCCCACAGTGTTTCTGTCAGGTTCCGTAGAGTTCCGTAGGGGCCATAGCTTTCCGTAGCGGCTGGTAGTATTCCGTAGGGGTCTGTAGGGTTCCGTAGGCACCTGCAGTGTTCTGTAGGAGCCCATAGGGTTTTAGTGAGGTTCCGTTGTGTTGCTAAGGGTCTTGTAGAGTGCTGTCGGGTCCTGGAGTATTCTGTAGGGTTCCAGAGGGGCTTGTAGGGTTCCGTTGAAATCTGTAGGCTTCCCTAGGGGCCCGTGGAGTCCCGTAGATTTCCGTAGGGGCCTGTAGGGTTGTGTAAGTGCCCGCAGGGGTTGGTAGGAGCTTGTAGGGTGCCATAAGTTTCCAGAGGGTTGTGTAGGGTTCCGTAGGGGCCTGTGGTGTTCCCTAGGGGCCTGTAGAGTTTCGTACGGTTCTGTAGGGGCCTGTGGTGTTCCCTAGGGGCCTGTAGAGTTTCGTACGGTTCCGTAGGGGCCTGTAGTGTTCCCTAGGGGCCTGTAGAGTCTCGTACGGTTCCGTAGGGGCCTGTAGTGTTCCCTAGGGGCCTCTAGAGTCTCGTACAGTTCCGTAGGGTCCTGTAGGTTTCCATAAGCGCTTGCAGAGGTCTGAAGGGGCCCGTACTGTTCCGTAAGGATCCATAGGGTTCCGTAGAGCTTCGTAGGTTCCCTAGAGGCCTGTAGACTACCGCAGGAGCCAGTAGTGTTCTGTAGGGGCCCGTAAGGTTCCTTCCGTAGGGGCTGGCAGTGTTCCGTAGGGGCCTGTAGGGTTGTGTAAGTACCCGCAGGAGTCTGTAGGAGTCTGTGGGATTCTGTAAGGTTCTGGAGGGTTCTGCAGGGTTCTGTAGGGGCCCGTAGAGGTTCCGTAGTGGCTGGTAAAGTTCCCTAGGGCCCTGTACCGTTCCGTAACTGCCTGCAAGGGTCTTTAGGCTTCCGTAGGGGCTGGTAGGGTTCCATAAAGTTCCGTGGGTTCCTGCAGAGTTCTGCAAGTGCCCGCAAGGGCCTGTAGGGGCCCACAGTGTTACTGTCAGGTTCCGTAGAATTCCGTAGGGGCCATAGGTTTCCGTAGCGGCTGGTAGTATTCCGTAGGGGTCTGTAGGGTTCCGTAGGCACCTGCAGTGTTCTGTAGGAGCCCATAGGGTTTTAGTGAGGTTCCGTTGTGTTGCTAAGGGTCTTGTAGAGTGCTGTCGGGTCCTGGAGTATTCTGTAGGGTTCCAGAGGGGCTCGTAGGGTTCCGTTGAAATCTGTAGGCTTCCCTAGGGGCCCGTGGAGTCCCGTAGATTTCCGTAGGGGCCTGTAGGGTTGTGTAAGTGCCCGCAGGGGTTGGTAGGAGCTTGTAGGGTGCCATAAGTTTCCAGAGGGTTGTGTAGGGTTCCGTAGGGGCCTGTGGTGTTCCCTAGGGGCCTGTAGAGTCTCGTACAGTTCCGTAGGGTCCTGTAGGTTTCCATAAGCGCCCATAGAGGTCTGAAGGGGCCCGTACTGTTCCGTAAGGATCCATAGGGTTCCGTAGAGCTTCGTAGGTTCCCTAGAGGCCTGTAGAGTACCGCAGGAGCCAGTAGTGTTCTGTAGGGGCCCGTAGGGTTCCTTCCATAGGGGCTGGCAGTGTTCCGTAGGGTCCTCTAGGGTTGAGTAAGTGCCCGCAGGAGTCTGTAGGAATCTGTGGGATTCTGTAAGGTTCTGGAGGGTTCTGCAGGGTTCCGTAGGGGCCCGTAGAGTTCCGTAGTGGCTGGTAAAGTTCCGTAGGGCCCTGTACCGTTCCGTAACTGCCTGCAAGGGGCTTTAGGCTTCCGTAGGGGCTGGTAGGGTTCCATAAAGTTCCGTGGGTTCCTGCAGAGTTCTGCAAGTGCCCGCAAGGGCCTGTAGGGGCGCACAGTGTTTCTGTCAGGTTCCGTAGAGTTCCGTAGGGGCCATAGGTTTCCGTAGCGGCTGGTAGTATTCCGTAGGGGTCTGTAGGGTTCCGTAGGCACCTGCAGTGTTCTGTAGGAGCCCATAGGGTTTTAGTGAGGTTCCGTTGTGTTGCTAAGGGTCTTGTAGAGTGCTGTCGGGTCCTGGAGTATTCTGTAGGGTTCCAGAGGGGCTTGTAGGGTTCCGTTGAAATCTGTAGGCTTCCCTAGGGGCCCGTGGAGTCCCGTAGATTTCCGTAGGGGCCTGTAGGGTTGTGTAAGTGCCCGCAGGGGTTGGTAGGAGCTTGTAGGGTGCCATCAGTTTCCAGAGGGTTGTGTAGGGTTCTGTAGGGGCCTGTGGTGTTCCCTAGGGGCCTGTAGAGTTTCGTACCGTTCCGTAGGGGCCTGTGGTGTTCCCTAGGGGCCTGTAGAGTCTCGTACGGTTCCGTAGGGGCCTGTAGTGTTCCCTAGGGGCCTCTAGAGTCTCGTACAGTTCCGTAGGGTCCTGTAGGTTTCCATAAGCGCCCGCAGAGGTCTGAAGGGGCCCGTACTGTTCCGTAAGGATCCATAGGGTTCCGTAGAGCTTCGTAGGTTCCCTAGAGGCCTCTAGAGTACCGCAGGAGCCAGTAGTGTTCTGTAGGGGCCCGTAAGGTTCCTTCCGTAGGGGCTGGCAGTATTCCGTAGGGGCCTGTAGGGTTGTGTAAGTGCCCGCAGCAGTCTGTAGGAGTCTGTGGGATTCTGTAAGGTTCTGGAGGGTTCTGCAGGGTTCTGTAGGGGCCCGTAGAGTTCCGTAGTGGCTGGTAAAGTTCCCTAGGGCCCTGTACCGTTCCGTAACTGCCTGCAAGGGTCTTTAGGCTTCCGTAGGGGCTGGTAGGGTTCCATAAAGTTCCGTGGGTTCCTGCAGAGTTCTGCAAGTGCCCGCAAGGGCCTGTAGGGGCCCACAGTGTTACTGTCAGGTTCCGTAGAATTCCGTAGGGGCCATAGGTTTCCGTAGCGGCTGGTAGTATTCCGTAGGGGTCTGTAGGGTTCCGTAGGCACCTGCAGTGTTCTGTAGGAGCCCATAGGGTTTTAGTGAGGTTCCGTTGTGTTGCTAAGGGTCTTGTAGAGTGCTGTCGGGTCCTGGAGTATTCTGTAGGGTTCCAGAGGGGCTCGTAGGGTTCCGTTGAAATCTGTAGGCTTCCCTAGGGGCCCGTGGAGTCCCGTAGATTTCCGTAGGGGCCTGTAGGGTTGTGTAAGTGCCCGCAGGGGTTGGTAGGAGCTTGTAGGGTGCCATAAGTTTCCAGAGGGTTGTGTAGGGTTCCGTAGGGGCCTGTGGTGTTCCCTAGGGGCCTGTAGAGTCTCGTACAGTTCCGTAGGGTCCTGTAGGTTTCCATAAGCGCCCATAGAGGTCTGAAGGGGCCCGTACTGTTCCGTAAGGATCCATAGGGCTCCGTAGAGCTTCGTAGGTTCCCTAGAGGCCTGTAGAGTACCGCAGGAGCCAGTAGTGTTCTGTAGGGGCCCGTAGGGTTCCTTCCATAGGGGCTGGCAGTGTTCCGTAGGGTCCTCTAGGGTTGAGTAAGTGCCCGCAGGAGTCTGTAGGAATCTGTGGGATTCTGTAAGGTTCTGGAGGGTTCTGCAGGGTTCCGTAGGGGCCCGTAGAGTTCCGTAGTGGCTGGTAAAGTTCCGTAGGGCCCTGTACCGTTCCGTAACTGCCTGCAAGGGGCTTTAGGCTTCCGTAGGGGCTGGTAGGGTTCCATAAAGTTCCGTGGGTTCCTGCAGAGTTCTGCAAGTGCCCGCAAGGGCCTGTAGGGGCGCACAGTGTTTCTGTCAGGTTCCGTAGAGTTCCGTAGGGGCCATAGGTTTCCGTAGCGGCTGGTAGTATTCCGTAGGGGTCTGTAGGGTTCCGTAGGCACCTGCAGTGTTCTGTAGGAGCCCATAGGGTTTTAGTGAGGTTCCGTTGTGTTGCTAAGGGTCTTGTAGAGTGCTGTCGGGTCCTGGAGTATTCTGTAGGGTTCCAGAGGGGCTTGTAGGGTTCCGTTGAAATCTGTAGGCTTCCCTAGGGGCCCGTGGAGTCCCGTAGATTTCCGTAGGGGCCTGTAGGGTTGTGTAAGTGCCCGCAGGGGTTGGTAGGAGCTTGTAGGGTGCCATCAGTTTCCAGAGGGTTGTGTAGGGTTCTGTAGGGGCCTGTGGTGTTCCCTAGGGGCCTGTAGAGTTTCGTACCGTTCCGTAGGGGCCTGTGGTGTTCCCTAGGGGCCTGTAGAGTCTCGTACGGTTCCGTAGGGGCCTGTAGTGTTCCCTAGGGGCCTCTAGAGTCTCGTACAGTTCCGTAGGGTCCTGTAGGTTTCCATAAGCGCCCGCAGAGGTCTGAAGGGGCCCGTACTGTTCCGTAAGGATCCATAGGGTTCCGTAGAGCTTCGTAGGTTCCCTAGAGGCCTCTAGAGTACCGCAGGAGCCAGTAGTGTTCTGTAGGGGCCCGTAAGGTTCCTTCCGTAGGGGCTGGCAGTATTCCGTAGGGGCCTGTAGGGTTGTGTAAGTGCCCGCAGCAGTCTGTAGGAGTCTGTGGGATTCTGTAAGGTTCTGGAGGGTTCTGCAGGGTTCTGTAGGGGCCCGTAGAGTTCCGTAGTGGCTGGTAAAGTTCCGTAGGGCCCTGTGGGGTTCTGTATGGACCTGTAGGGTTCTGTAGGGGCCTGCAGGGTTCTGTAAGTGCCCGCAGGTGTCTGTAGGGTTCCGTAGGGGTCTGTAGGGTTCCGTAGGCACCTGCAGTGTTCTGTAGGAGCCCATAGGGTTTTAGTGAGGTTCCGTTGTGTTGCTAAGGGTCTTGTAGAGTGCTGTCGGGTCCTGGAGTATTCTGTAGGGTTCCAGAGGGGCTCGTAGCGTTTCGTTGAAATCTGTAGGCTTCCCTAGGGGCCCGTGGAGTCCCGTAGATTTCCGTAGGGGCCTGTAGGGTTGTGTAAGTGCCCGCAGGGGTTGGTAGGAGCTTGTAGGGTGCCATAAGTTTCCAGAGGGTTGTGTAGGGTTCCGTAGGGGCCTGTGGTGTTCCCTAGGGGCCTCTAGAGTCTCGTACAGTTCCGTAGGGTCCTGTAGGTTTCCATAAGCGCCCGCAGAGGTCTGAAGGGGCCCGTACTGTTCCGTAAGGATCCATAGGGTTCCGTAGAGCTTCGTAGGTTCCCTAGAGGCCTGTAGAGTACCGCAGGAGCCAGTAGTGTTCTGTAGGGGCCCCTAGGGTTCCTTCCGTCGGGGCTGGCAGTGTTCCGTAGGGTCCTCTAGGGTTGAGTAAGTGCCTGCAGGACTCTGTAGGAATCCATGGGATTCTGTAAGGTTCTGGAGGGTTCTGCAGGGTTCCGTAGGGGCCCGTAGAGTTCCGTAGTGGCTGGTAAAGTTCCCTAGGGCCCTGTACCGTTCCGTAACTGCCTGCAAGGGTCTTTAGGCTTCCGTAGGGGCTGGTAGGGTTCCATAAAGTTCCGTGGGTTCCTGCAGAGTTCTGCAAGTGCCCGCAAGGGCCTGTAGGGGCGCACAGTGTTTCTGTCAGGTTCCGTAGAGTTCCGTAGGGGCCATAGGTTTCCGTAGCGGCTGGTAGTATTCCGTAGGGGTCTGTAGGGTTCCGTAGGCACCTGCAGTGTTCTGTAGGAGCCCATAGGGTTTTAGTGAGGTTCCGTTGTGTTGCTAAGGGTCTTGTAGAGTGCTGTCGGGTCCTGGAGTATTCTGTAGGGTTCCAGAGGGGCTCGTAGGGTTCCGTTGAAATCTGTAGGCTTCCCTAGGGGCCCGTGGAGTCCCGTAGATTTCCGTAGGGGCCTGTAGGGTTGTGTAAGTGCCCGCAGGGGTTGGTAGGAGCTTGTAGGGTGCCATCAGTTTCCAGAGGGTTGTGTAGGGTTCCGTAGGGGCCTGTGGTGTTCCCTAGGGGCCTGTAGAGTTTCGTACGGTTCTGTAGGGGCCTGTGGTGTTCCCTAGGGGCCTGTAGAGTCTCGTACGGTTCCGTAGGGGCCTGTAGTGTTCCCTAGGGGCCTGTAGAGTCTCGTACAGTTCCGTAGGGTCCTGTAGGTTTCCATAAGCGCCCGCAGAGGTCTGAAGGGGCCCGTACTGTTCCGTAAGGATCCATAGGGTTCCGTAGAGCTTCGTAGGTTCCCTAGAGGCCTGTAGAGTACCGCAGGAGCCAGTAGTGTTCTGTAGGGGCCCGTAAGGTTCCTTCCGTAGGGGCTGGCAGTGTTCCGTAGGGGCCTGTAGGGTTGTGTAAGTACCCGCAGGAGTCTGTAGGAGTCTGTGGGATTCTGTAAGGTTCTGGAGGGTTCTGGAGGGTTCTGTAGGGGCCCGTAGAGTTCCGTAGTGGCTGGTAAAGTTCCCTAGGGCCCTGTACCGTTCCGTAACTGCCTGCAAGGGTCTTTAGGCTTCCGTAGGGGCTGGTAGGGTTCCATAAAGTTCCGTGGGTTCCTGCAGAGTTCTGCAAGTGCCCGCAAGGGCCTGTAGGGGCCCACAGTGTTTCTGTCAGGTTCCGTAGAGTTCCGTAGGGGCCATAGGTTTCCGTAGCGGCTGGTAGTATTCCGTAGGGGTCTGTAGGGTTCCGTAGGCACCTGCAGTGTTCTGTAGGAGCCCATAGGGTTTTAGTGAGGTTCCGTTGTGTTGCTAAGGGTCTTGTAGAGTGCTGTCGGGTCCTGGAGTATTCTGTAGGGTTCCAGAGGGGCTTGTAGGGTTCCGTTGAAATCTGTAGGCTTCCCTAGGGGCCCGTGGAGTCCCGTAGATTTCCGTAGGGGCCTGTAGGGTTGTGTAAGTGCCCGCAGGGGTTGGTAGGAGCTTGTAGGGTGCCATCAGTTTCCAGAGGGTTGTGTAGGGTTCCGTAGGGGCCTGTGGTGTTCCCTAGGGGCCTGTAGAGTTTCGTAGGGTTCTGTAGGGGCCTGTGGTGTTCCCTAGGGGCCTGTAGAGTCTCGTACGGTTCCGTAGGGGCCTGTAGTGTTCCCTAGGGGCCTGTAGAGTCTCGTACGGTTCCGTAGGGGCCTGTAGTGTTCCCTAGGGGCCTCTAGAGTCTCGTACATTTCCGTAGGTTCCTGTAGGTTTCCATAAGCGCCCGCAGAGGTCTGAAGGGGCCCGTACTGTTCCGTAAGGATCCATAGGGTTCCGTAGAGCTTCGTAGGTTCCCTAGAGGCCTGTAGAGTACCGCAGGAGCCAGTAGTGTTCTGTAGGGGCCCGTAGGGTTCCTTCCGTAGGGGCTGGCAGTGTTCCGTAGGGTCCTCTAGGGTTGAGTAAGTGCCTGCAGGACTCTGTAGGAATCCATGGGATTCTGTAAGGTTCTGGAGGGTTCTGCAGGGTTCCGTAGGGGCCCGTAGAGTTCCGTAGTGGCTGGTAAAGTTCCCTAGGGCCCTGTACCGTTCCGTAACTGCCTGCAAGGGTCTTTAGGCTTCCGTAGGGGCTGGTAGGGTTCCATAAAGTTCCGTGGGTTCCTGCAGAGTTCTGCAAGTGCCCGCAAGGGCCTGTAGGGGCGCACAGTGTTTCTGTCAGGTTCCGTAGAGTTCCGTAGGGGCCATAGGTTTCCGTAGCGGCTGGTAGTATTCCGTAGGGGTCTGTAGGGTTCCGTAGGCACCTGCAGTGTTCTGTAGGAGCCCAGAGGGTTTTAGTGAGGTTCCATTGTGTTGCTAAGGGTCTTGTAGAGTGCTGTCGGGTCCTGGAGTATTCTGTAGGGTTCCAGAGGGGCTCGTAGGGTTCCGTTGAAATCTGTAGGCTTCCCTAGGGGCCCGTGGAGTCCCGTAGATTTCCGTAGGGGCCTGTAGGGTTGTGTAAGTGCCCGCAGGGGTTGGTAGGAGCTTGTAGGGTGCCATAAGTTTCCAGAGGGTTGTGTAGGGTTCCGTAGGGGCCTGTGGTGTTCCCTAGGGGCCTGTAGAGTTTCGTACGGTTCTGTAGGGGCCTGTGGTGTTCCCTAGGGGCCTGTAGAGTCTCGTACGGTTCCGTAGGGGCCTGTAGTGTTCCCTAGGGGCCTGTAGAGTCTCGTACAGTTCCGTAGGGTCCTGTAGGTTTCCATAAGCGCCCGCAGAGGTCTGAAGGGACCCGTACTGTTCCATAAGGATCCACAGGGTTCCGTAGAGCTTCGTAGGTTCCCTAGCGGCCTGTAGAGTACCGCAGGAGCCAGTAGTGTTCTGTAGGGGCCCGTAAGGTTCCTTCCGTAGGGGCTGGCAGTGTTCCGTAGGGGCCTGTAGGGTTGTGTAAGTACCCGCAGGAGTCTGTAGGAGTCTGTGGGATTCTGTAAGGTTCTGGAGGGTTCTGCAGGGTTCTGTAGGGGCCCGTAGAGTTCCGTAGTGGCTGGTAAAGTTCCCTAGGGCCCTGTACCGTTCCGTAACTGCCTGCAAGGGTCTTTAGGCTTCCGTAGGGGCTGGTAGGGTTCCATAAAGTTCCGTGGGTTCCTGCAGAGTTCTGCAAGTGCCCGCAAGGGCCTGTAGGGGTCCACAGTGTTACTGTCAGGTTCCGTAGAGTTCCGTAGGGGTTATAGCTTTCCGTAGCGGCTGGTAGTATTCCGTAGGGGTCTGTAGGGTTCCGTAGGCACCTGCAGTGTTCTGTAGGAGCCCATAGGGTTTTAGTGAGGTTCCGTTGTGTTGCTAAGGGTCTTGTAGAGTGCTGTCGGGTCCTGGAGTATTCTGTAGGGTTCCAGAGGGGCTCGTAGGGTTCCGTTGAAATCTGTAGGCTTCCCTAGGGGCCCGTGGAGTCCCGTAGATTTCCGTAGGGGCCTGTAGGGTTGTGTAAGTGCCCGCAGGGGTTGGTAGGAGCTTGTAGGGTGCCATAAGTTTCCAGAGGGTTGTGTAGGGTTCCGTAGGGGCCTGTGGTGTTCCCTAGGGGCCTGTAGAGTCTCGTACAGTTCCGTAGGGTCCTGTAGGTTTCCATAAGCGCCCATAGAGGTCTGAAGGGGCCCGTACTGTTCCGTAAGGATCCATAGGGCTCCGTAGAGCTTCGTAGGTTCCCTAGAGGCCTGTAGAGTACCGCAGGAGCCAGTAGTGTTCTGTAGGGGCCCGTAGGGTTCCTTCCATAGGGGCTGGCAGTGTTCCGTAGGGTCCTCTAGGGTTGAGTAAGTGCCCGCAGGAGTCTGTAGGAATCTGTGGGATTCTGTAAGGTTCTGGAGGGTTCTGCAGGGTTCCGTAGGGGCCCGTAGAGTTCCGTAGTGGCTGGTAAAGTTCCCTAGGGCCCTGTACCGTTCCGTAACTGCCTGCAAGGGTCTTTAGGCTTCCGTAGGGGCTGGTAGGGTTCCATAAAGTTCCGTGGGTTCCTGCAGAGTTCTGCAAGTGCCCGCAAGGGCCTGTAGGGGCGCACAGTGTTTCTGTCAGGTTCCGTAGAGTTCCGTAGGGGCCATAGGTTTCCGTAGCGGCTGGTAGTATTCCGTAGGGGTCTGTAGGGTTCCGTAGGCACCTGCAGTGTTCTGTAGGAGCCCATAGGGTTTTAGTGAGGTTCCGTTGTGTTGCTAAGGGTCTTGTAGAGTGCTGTCGGGTCCTGGAGTATTCTGTAGGGTTCCAGAGGGGCTTGTAGGGTTCCGTTGAAATCTGTAGGCTTCCCTAGGGGCCCGTGGAGTCCCGTAGATTTCCGTAGGGGCCTGTAGGGTTGTGTAAGTGCCCGCAGGGGTTGGTAGGAGCTTGTAGGGTGCCATCAGTTTCCAGAGGGTTGTGTAGGGTTCTGTAGGGGCCTGTGGTGTTCCCTAGGGGCCTGTAGAGTTTCGTACGGTTCTGTAGGGGCCTGTGGTGTTCCCTAGGGGCCTGTAGAGTCTCGTACGGTTCCGTAGGGGCCTGTAGTGTTCCCTAGGGGCCTGTAGAGTCTCGTACGGTTCCGTAGGGGCCTGTGGTGTTCCCTAGGGGCCTCTAGAGTCTCGTACAGTTCCGTAGGGTCCTGTAGGTTTCCATAAGCGCCCGCAGAGGTCTGAAGGGGCCCGTACTGTTCCGTAAGGATCCATAGGGTTCCGTAGAGCTTCGTAGGTTCCCTAGAGGCCTGTAGAGTACCGCAGGAGCCAGTAGTGTTCTGTAGGGGCCCCTAGGGTTCCTTCCGTCGGGGCTGGCAGTGTTCCGTAGGGTCCTCTAGGGTTGAGTAAGTGCCTGCAGGAGTCTGTAGGAATCCATGGGATTCTGTAAGGTTCTGGAGGGTTCTGCAGGGTTCCGTAGGGGCCCGTAGAGTTCCGTAGTGGCTGGTAAAGTTCCCTAGGGCCCTGTACCGTTCCGTAACTGCCTGCAAGGGTCTTTAGGCTTCCGTAGGGGCTGGTAGGGTTCCATAAAGTTCCGTGGGTTCCTGCAGAGTTCTGCAAGTGCCCGCAAGGGCCTGTAGGGGCCCACAGTGTTTCTGTCAGGTTCCGTAGATTTCCGTAGGGGCCATAGGTTTCCGTAGCGGCTGGTAGTATTCCGTAGGGGTCTGTAGGGCTCCGTACAGAGCACCAGTGTTCTGTAGGAGCCCATAGGGTTTTAGTGAGGTTCCGTTGTGTTGCTAAGGGTCTTGTAGAGTGCTGTCGGGTCCTGGAGTATTCTGTAGGGTTCCAGAGGGGCTCGTAGGGTTCCGTTGAAATCTGTAGGCTTCCCTAGGGGCCCGTGGAGTCCCGTAGATTTCCGTAGGGGCCTGTAGGGTTGTGTAAGTGCCCGCAGGGGTTGGTAGGAGCTTGTAGGGTGCCATAAGTTTCCAGAGGGTTGTGTAGGGTTCCGTAGGGGCCTGTGGTGTTCCCTAGGGGCCTGTAGAGTTTCGTACGGTTCTGTAGGGGCCTGTGGTGTTCCCTAGGGGCCTGTAGAGTCTCGTACGGTTCCGTAGGGGCCTGTAGTGTTCCCTAGGGGCCTGTAGAGTCTCGTACAGTTCCGTAGGGTCCTGTAGGTTTCCATAAGCGCCCGCAGAGGTCTGAAGGGGCCCGTACTGTTCCATAAGGATCCATAGGGTTCCGTAGAGCTTCGTAGGTTCCCTAGAGGCCTGTAGAGTACCGCAGGAGCCAGTAGTGTTCTGTAGGGGCCCGTAAGGTTCCTTCCGTAGGGGCTGGCAGTGTTCCGTAGGGGCCTGTAGGGTTGTGTAAGTACCCGCAGGAGTCTGTAGGAGTCTGTGGGATTCTGTAAGGTTCTGGAGGGTTCTGGAGGGTTCTGTAGGGGCCCGTAGAGTTCCGTAGTGGCTGGTAAAGTTCCCTAGGGCCCTGTACCGTTCCGTAACTGCCTGCAAGGGTCTTTAGGCTTCCGTAGGGGCTGGTAGGGTTCCATAAAGTTCCGTGGGTTCCTGCAGAGTTCTGCAAGTGCCCGCAAGGGCCTGTAGGGGCCCACAGTGTTTCTGTCAGGTTCCGTAGAGTTCCGTAGGGGCCATAGGTTTCCGTAGCGGCTGGTAGTATTCCGTAGGGGTCTGTAGGGTTCCGTAGGCACCTGCAGTGTTCTGTAGGAGCCCATAGGGTTTTAGTGAGGTTCCGTTGTGTTGCTAAGGGTCTTGTAGAGTGCTGTCGGGTCCTGGAGTATTCTGTAGGGTTCCAGAGGGGCTTGTAGGGTTCCGTTGAAATCTATAGGCTTCCCTAGGGGCCCGTGGAGTCCCGTAGATTTCCGTAGGGGCCTGTAGGGTTGTGTAAGTGCCCGCAGGGGTTGGTAGGAGCTTGTAGGGTGCCATCAGTTTCCAGAGGGTTGTGTAGGGTTCCGTAGGGGCCTGTGGTGTTCCCTAGGGGCCTGTAGAGTTTCGTAGGGTTCTGTAGGGGCCTGTGGTGTTCCCTAGGGGCCTGTAGAGTCTCGTACGGTTCCGTAGGGGCCTGTAGTGTTCCCTAGGGGCCTGTAGAGTCTCGTACGGTTCCGTAGGGGCCTGTAGTGTTCCCTAGGGGCCTCTAGAGTCTCGTACATTTCCGTAGGTTCCTGTAGGTTTCCATAAGCGCCCGCAGAGGTCTGAAGGGGCCCGTACTGTTCCGTAAGGATCCATAGGGTTCCGTAGAGCTTCGTAGGTTCCCTAGAGGCCTGTAGAGTACCGCAGGAGCCAGTAGTGTTCTGTAGGGGCCCGTAGGGTTCCTTCCGTAGGGGCTGGCAGTGTTCCGTAGGGTCCTCTAGGGTTGAGTAAGTGCCTGCAGGACTCTGTAGGAATCCATGGGATTCTGTAAGGTTCTGGAGGGTTCTGCAGGGTTCCGTAGGGGCCCGTAGAGTTCCGTAGTGGCTGGTAAAGTTCCCTAGGGCCCTGTACCGTTCCGTAACTGCCTGCAAGGGTCTTTAGGCTTCCGTAGGGGCTGGTAGGGTTCCATAAAGTTCCGTGGGTTCCTGCAGAGTTCTGCAAGTGCCCGCAAGGGCCTGTAGGGGCGCACAGTGTTTCTGTCAGGTTCCGTAGAGTTCCGTAGGGGCCATAGGTTTCCGTAGCGGCTGGTAGTATTCCGTAGGGGTCTGTAGGGTTCCGTAGGCACCTGCAGTGTTCTGTAGGAGCCCATAGGGTTTTAGTGAGGTTCCATTGTGTTGCTAAGGGTCTTGTAGAGTGCTGTCGGGTCCTGGAGTATTCTGTAGGGTTCCAGAGGGGCTCGTAGGGTTCCGTTGAAATCTGTAGGCTTCCCTAGGGGCCCGTGGAGTCCCGTAGATTTCCGTAGGGGCCTGTAGGGTTGTGTAAGTGCCCGCAGGGGTTGGTAGGAGCTTGTAGGGTGCCATAAGTTTCCAGAGGGTTGTGTAGGGTTCCGTAGGGGCCTGTGGTGTTCCCTAGGGGCCTGTAGAGTTTCGTACGGTTCTGTAGGGGCCTGTGGTGTTCCCTAGGGGCCTGTAGAGTCTCGTACGGTTCCGTAGGGGCCTGTAGTGTTCCCTAGGGGCCTGTAGAGTCTCGTACAGTTCCGTAGGGTCCTGTAGGTTTCCATAAGCGCCCGCAGAGGTCTGAAGGGACCCGTACTGTTCCATAAGGATCCACAGGGTTCCGTAGAGCTTCGTAGGTTCCCTAGCGGCCTGTAGAGTACCGCAGGAGCCAGTAGTGTTCTGTAGGGGCCCGTAAGGTTCCTTCCGTAGGGGCTGGCAGTGTTCCGTAGGGGCCTGTAGGGTTGTGTAAGTACCCGCAGGAGTCTGTAGGAGTCTGTGGGATTCTGTAAGGTTCTGGAGGGTTCTGCAGGGTTCTGTAGGGGCCCGTAGAGTTCCGTAGTGGCTGGTAAAGTTCCCTAGGGCCCTGTACCGTTCCGTAACTGCCTGCAAGGGTCTTTAGGCTTCCGTAGGGGCTGGTAGGGTTCCATAAAGTTCCGTGGGTTCCTGCAGAGTTCTGCAAGTGCCCGCAAGGGCCTGTAGGGGTCCACAGTGTTACTGTCAGGTTCCGTAGAGTTCCGTAGGGGTTATAGCTTTCCGTAGCGGCTGGTAGTATTCCGTAGGGGTCTGTAGGGTTCCGTAGGCACCTGCAGTGTTCTGTAGGAGCCCATAGGGTTTTAGTGAGGTTCCGTTGTGTTGCTAAGGGTCTTGTAGAGTGCTGTCGGGTCCTGGAGTATTCTGTAGGGTTCCAGAGGGGCTCGTAGGGTTCCGTTGAAATCTGTAGGCTTCCCTAGGGGCCCGTGGAGTCCCGTAGATTTCCGTAGGGGCCTGTAGGGTTGTGTAAGTGCCCGCAGGGGTTGGTAGGAGCTTGTAGGGTGCCATAAGTTTCCAGAGGGTTGTGTAGGGTTCCGTAGGGGCCTGTGGTGTTCCCTAGGGGCCTGTAGAGTCTCGTACAGTTCCGTAGGGTCCTGTAGGTTTCCATAAGCGCCCATAGAGGTCTGAAGGGGCCCGTACTGTTCCGTAAGGATCCATAGGGCTCCGTAGAGCTTCGTAGGTTCCCTAGAGGCCTGTAGAGTACCGCAGGAGCCAGTAGTGTTCTGTAGGGGCCCGTAGGGTTCCTTCCATAGGGGCTGGCAGTGTTCCGTAGGGTCCTCTAGGGTTGAGTAAGTGCCCGCAGGAGTCTGTAGGAATCTGTGGGATTCTGTAAGGTTCTGGAGGGTTCTGCAGGGTTCCGTAGGGGCCCGTAGAGTTCCGTAGTGGCTGGTAAAGTTCCCTAGGGCCCTGTACCGTTCCGTAACTGCCTGCAAGGGTCTTTAGGCTTCCGTAGGGGCTGGTAGGGTTCCATAAAGTTCCGTGGGTTCCTGCAGAGTTCTGCAAGTGCCCGCAAGGGCCTGTAGGGGCGCACAGTGTTTCTGTCAGGTTCCGTAGAGTTCCGTAGGGGCCATAGGTTTCCGTAGCGGCTGGTAGTATTCCGTAGGGGTCTGTAGGGTTCCGTAGGCACCTGCAGTGTTCTGTAGGAGCCCATAGGGTTTTAGTGAGGTTCCGTTGTGTTGCTAAGGGTCTTGTAGAGTGCTGTCGGGTCCTGGAGTATTCTGTAGGGTTCCAGAGGGGCTTGTAGGGTTCCGTTGAAATCTGTAGGCTTCCCTAGGGGCCCGTGGAGTCCCGTAGATTTCCGTAGGGGCCTGTAGGGTTGTGTAAGTGCCCGCAGGGGTTGGTAGGAGCTTGTAGGGTGCCATCAGTTTCCAGAGGGTTGTGTAGGGTTCTGTAGGGGCCTGTGGTGTTCCCTAGGGGCCTGTAGAGTTTCGTACGGTTCTGTAGGGGCCTGTGGTGTTCCCTAGGGGCCTGTAGAGTCTCGTACGGTTCCGTAGGGGCCTGTAGTGTTCCCTAGGGGCCTGTAGAGTCTCGTACGGTTCCGTAGGGGCCTGTGGTGTTCCCTAGGGGCCTCTAGAGTCTCGTACAGTTCCGTAGGGTCCTGTAGGTTTCCATAAGCGCCCGCAGAGGTCTGAAGGGGCCCGTACTGTTCCGTAAGGATCCATAGGGTTCCGTAGAGCTTCGTAGGTTCCCTAGAGGCCTGTAGAGTACCGCAGGAGCCAGTAGTGTTCTGTAGGGGCCCGTAAGGTTCCTTCCGTAGGGGCTGGCAGTGTTCCGTAGGGGCCTGTAGGGTTGTGTAAGTGCCCGCAGCAGTCTGTAGGAGTCTGTGGGATTCTGTAAGGTTCTGGAGGGTTCTGCAGGGTTCTGTAGGGGCCCGTAGAGTTCCGTAGTGGCTGGTAAAGTTCCGTAGGGCCCTGTGGGGTTCTGTATGGACCTGTAGGGTTCTGTAGGGGCCTGCAGGGTTCTGTAAGTGCCCGCAGGTGTCTGTAGGGTTCCGTAGGGGTCTGTAGGGTTCCGTAGGCACCTGCAGTGTTCTGTAGGAGCCCATAGGGTTTTAGTGAGGTTCCGTTGTGTTGCTAAGGGTCTTGTAGAGTGCTGTCGGGTCCTGGAGTATTCTGTAGGGTTCCAGAGGGGCTGGTAGGGTTTCGTTGAAATCTGTAGGCTTCCCTAGGGGCCCGTGGAGTCCCGTAGATTTCCGTAGGGGCCTGTAGGGTTGTGTAAGTGCCCGCAGGGGTTGGTAGGAGCTTGTAGGGTGCCATAAGTTTCCAGAGGGTTGTGTAGGGTTCCGTAGGGGCCTGTGGTGTTCCCTAGGGGCCTCTAGAGTCTCGTACAGTTCCGTAGGGTCCTGTAGGTTTCCATAAGCGCCCGCAGAGGTCTGAAGGGGCCCGTACTGTTCCGTAAGGATCCATAGGGTTCCGTAGAGCTTCGTAGGTTCCCTAGAGGCCTGTAGAGTACCGCAGGAGCCAGTAGTGTTCTGTAGGGGCCCCTAGGGTTCCTTCCATAGGGGCTGGCAGTGTTCCGTAGGGTCCTCTAGGGTTGAGTAAGTGCCTGCAGGAGTCTGTAGGAATCCATGGGATTCTGTAAGGTTCTGGAGGGTTCTGCAGGGTTCCGTAGGGGCCCGTAGAGTTCCGTAGTGGCTGGTAAAGTTCCCTAGGGCCCTGTACCGTTCCGTAACTGCCTGCAAGGGTCTTTAGGCTTCCGTAGGGGCTGGTAGGGTTCCATAAAGTTCCGTGGGTTCCTGCAGAGTTCTGCAAGTGCCCGCAAGGGCCTGTAGGGGCGCACAGTGTTTCTGTCAGGTTCCGTAGAGTTCCGTAGGGGCCATAGGTTTCCGTAGCGGCTGGTAGTATTCCGTAGGGGTCTGTAGGGTTCCGTAGGCACCTGCAGTGTTCTGTAGGAGCCCATAGGGTTTTAGTGAGGTTCCGTTGTGTTGCTAAGGGTGTTGTAGAGTGCTGTCGGGTCCTGGAGTATTCTGTAGGGTTCCAGAGGGGCTCGTAGGGTTCCGTTGAAATCTGTAGGCTTCCCTAGGGGCCCGTGGAGTCCCGTAGATTTCCGTAGGGGCCTGTAGGGTTGTGTAAGTGCCCGCAGGGGTTGGTAGGAGGTTGTAGGGTGCCATAAGTTTCCAGAGGGTTGTGTAGGGTTCCGTAGGGGCCTGTGGTGTTCCCTAGGGGCCTGTAGAGTTTCGTACGGTTCTGTAGGGGCCTGTGGTGTTCCCTAGGGGCCTGTAGAGTCTCGTACGGTTCCGTAGGGGCCTGTAGTGTTCCCTAGGGGCCTGTAGAGTCTCGTACAGTTCCGTAGGGTCCTGTAGGTTTCCATAAGCGCCCGCAGAGGTCTGAAGGGGCCCGTACTGTTCCGTAAGGATCCATAGGGTTCCGTAGAGCTTCGTAGGTTCCCTAGAGGCCTGTAGAGTACCGCAGGAGCCAGTAGTGTTCTGTAGGGGCCCGTAAGGTTCCTTCCGTAGGGGCTGGCAGTGTTCCGTAGGGGCCTGTAGGGTTGTGTAAGTACCCGCAGGAGTCTGTAGGAGTCTGTGGGATTCTGTAAGGTTCTGGAGGGTTCTGCAGGGTTCTGTAGGGGCCCGTAGAGTTCCGTAGTGGCTGGTAAAGTTCCCTAGGGCCCTGTACCGTTCCGTAACTGCCTGCAAGGGTCTTTAGGCTTCCGTAGGGGCTGGTAGGGTTCCATAAAGTTCCGTGGGTTCCTGCAGAGTTCTGCAAGTGCCCGCAAGGGCCTGTAGGGGCGCACAGTGTTTCTGTCAGGTTCCGTAGAGTTCCGTAGGGGCCATAGGTTTCCGTAGCGGCTGGTAGTATTCCGTAGGGGTCTGTAGGGTTCCGTAGGCACCTGCAGTGTTCTGTAGGAGCCCATAGGGTTTTAGTGAGGTTCCGTTGTGTTGCTAAGGGTCTTGTAGAGTGCTGTCGGGTCCTGGAGTATTCTGTAGGGTTCCAGAGGGGCTTGTAGGGTTCCGTTGAAATCTGTAGGCTTCCCTAGGGGCCCGTGGAGTCCCGTAGATTTCCGTAGGGGCCTGTAGGGTTGTGTAAGTGCCCGCAGGGGTTGGTAGGAGCTTGTAGGGTGCCATCAGTTTCCAGAGGGTTGTGTAGGGTTCCGTAGGGGCCTGTGGTGTTCCCTAGGGGCCTGTAGAGTTTCGTAGGGTTCTGTAGGGGCCTGTGGTGTTCCCTAGGGGCCTGTAGAGTCTCGTACGGTTCCGTAGGGGCCTGTAGTGTTCCCTAGGGGCCTGTAGAGTCTCGTACGGTTCCGTAGGGGCCTGTAGTGTTCCCTAGGGGCCTCTAGAGTCTCGTACAGTTCCGTAGGGTCCTGTAGGTTTCCATAAGCGCCCGCAGAGGTCTGAAGGGACCCGTACTGTTCCATAAGGATCCATAGGGTTCCGTAGAGCTTCGTAGGTTCCCTAGAGGCCTGTAGAGTACCGCAGGAGCCAGTAGTGTTCTGTAGGGGCCCGTAAGGTTCCTTCCGTAGGGGCTGGCAGTGTTCCGTAGGGGCCTGTAGGGTTGTGTAAGTGCCCGCAGCAGTCTGTAGGAGTCTGTGGGATTCTGTAAGGTTCTGGAGGGTTCTGCAGGGTTCTGTAGGGGCCCGTAGAGTTCCGTAGTGGCTGGTAAAGTTCCGTAGGGCCCTGTGGGGTTCTGTATGGACCTGTAGGGTTCTGTAGGGGCCTGCAGGGTTCTGTAAGTGCCCGCAGGTGTCTGTAGGGTTCCGTAGGGGTCTGTAGGGTTCCGTAGGCACCTGCAGTGTTCTGTAGGAGCCCATAGGGTTTTAGTGAGGTTCCGTTGTGTTGCTAAGGGTCTTGTAGAGTGCTGTCGGGTCCTGGAGTATTCTGTAGGGTTCCAGAGGGGCTGGTAGGGTTTCGTTGAAATCTGTAGGCTTCCCTAGGGGCCCGTGGAGTCCCGTAGATTTCCGTAGGGGCCTGTAGGGTTGTGTAAGTGCCCGCAGGGGTTGGTAGGAGGTTGTAGGGTGCCATAAGTTTCCAGAGGGTTGTGTAGGGTTCCGTAGGGGCCTGTGGTGTTCCCTAGGGGCCTGTAGAGTCTCGTACAGTTCCGTAGGGTCCTGTAGGTTTCCATAAGCGCCCGCAGAGGTCTGAAGGGGCCCGTACTGTTCCGTAAGGATCCATAGGGTTCCGTAGAGCTTCGTAGGTTCCCTAGAGGCCTGTAGAGTACCGCAGGAGCCAGTAGTGTTCTGTAGGGGCCCGTAGGGTTCCTTCCGTAGGGGCTGGCAGTGTTCCGTAGGGTCCTCTAGGGTTGAGTAAGTGCCTGCAGGACTCTGTAGGAATCCATGGGATTCTGTAAGGTTCTGGAGGGTTCTGCAGGGTTCCGTAGGGGCCCGTAGAGTTCCGTAGTGGCTGGTAAAGTTCCGTAGGGCCCTGTACCGTTCCGTAACTGCCTGCAAGGGTCTTTAGGCTTCCGTAGGGGCTGGTAGGGTTCCATAAAGTTCCGTGGGTTCCTGCAGAGTTCTGCAAGTGCCCGCAAGGGCCTGTAGGGGCGCACAGTGTTTCTGTCAGGTTCCGTAGAGTTCCGTAGGGGCCATAGGTTTCCGTAGCGGCTGGTAGTATTCCGTAGGGGTCTTTAGGGTTCCGTAGGCACCTGCAGTGTTCTGTAGGAGCCCATAGGGTTTTAGTGAGGTTCCGTTGTGTTGCTAAGGGTCTTGTAGAGTGCTGTCGGGTCCTGGAGTATTCTGTAGGGTTCCAGAGGGGCTCGTAGGGTTCCGTCAAAATCTGTAGGCTTCCCTAGGGGCCCGTGGAGTCCCGTAGATTTCCGTAGGGGCCTGTAGGGTTGTGTAAGTGCCCGCAGGGGTTGGTAGGAGCTTGTAGGGTGCCATAAGGTTCCAGAGGGTTGTGTAGGGTTCCGTAGGGGCCTGTGGTGTTCCCTAGGGGCCTGTAGAGTTTCGTACGGTTCTGTAGGGGCCTGTGGTGTTCCCTAGGGGCCTGTAGAGTCTCGTACGGTTCCGTAGGGGCCTGTAGTGTTCCCTAGGGGCCTGTAGAGTCTCGTACAGTTCCGTAGGGTCCTGTAGGTTTCCATAAGCGCCCGCAGAGGTCTGAAGGGGCCCGTACTGTTCCATAAGGATCCACAGGGTTCCGTAGAGCTTCGTAGGTTCCCTAGAGGCCTGTAGAGTACCGCAGGAGCCAGTAGTGTTCTGTAGGGGCCCGTAAGGTTCCTTCCGTAGGGGCTGGCAGTGTTCCGTAGGGGCCTGTAGGGTTGTGTAAGTACCCGCAGGAGTCTGTAGGAGTCTGTGGGATTCTGTAAGGTTCTGGAGGGTTCTGCAGGGTTCTGTAGGGGCCCGTAGAGTTCCGTAGTGGCTGGTAAAGTTCCCTAGGGCCCTGTACCGTTCCGTAACTGCCTGCAAGGGTCTTTAGGCTTCCGTAGGGGCTTGTAGGGTTCCATAAAGTTCCGTGGGTTCCTGCAGAGTTCTGCAAGTGCCCGCAAGGGCCTGTAGGGGCGCACAGTGTTTCTGTCAGGTTCCGTAGAGTTCCGTAGGGGCCATAGGTTTCCGTAGCGGCTGGTAGTATTCCGTAGGGGTCTGTAGGGTTCCGTAGGCACCTGCAGTGTTCTGTAGGAGCCCATAGGGTTTTAGTGAGGTTCCGTTGTGTTGCTAAGGGTCTTGTAGAGTGCTGTCGGGTCCTGGAGTATTCTGTAGGGTTCCAGAGGGGCTTGTAGGGTTCCGTTGAAATCTGTAGGCTTCCCTAGGGGCCCGTGGAGTCCCGTAGATTTCCGTAGGGGCCTGTAGGGTTGTGTAAGTGCCCGCAGGGGTTGGTAGGAGCTTGTAGGGTGCCATCAGTTTCCAGAGGGTTGTGTAGGGTTCCGTAGGGGCCTGTGGTGTTCCCTAGGGGCCTGTAGAGTTTCGTAGGGTTCTGTAGGGGCCTGTGGTGTTCCCTAGGGGCCTGTAGAGTCTCGTACGGTTCCGTAGGGGCCTGTAGTGTTCCCTAGGGGCCTGTAGAGTCTCGTACGGTTCCGTAGGGGCCTGTAGTGTTCCCTAGGGGCCTCTAGAGTCTCGTACAGTTCCGTAGGGTCCTGTAGGTTTCCATAAGCGCCCGCAGAGGTCTGAAGGGGCCCGTACTGTTCCATAAGGATCCATAGGGTTCCGTAGAGCTTCGTAGGTTCCCTAGAGGCCTGTAGAGTACCGCAGGAGCCAGTAGTGTTCTGTAGGGGCCCGTAAGGTTCCTTCCGTAGGGGCTGGCAGTGTTCCGTAGGGGCCTGTAGGGTTGTGTAAGTGCCCGCAGCAGTCTGTAGGAGTCTGTGGGATTCTGTAAGGTTCTGGAGGGTTCTGCAGGGTTCTGTAGGGGCCCGTAGAGTTCCGTAGTGGCTGGTAAAGTTCCGTAGGGCCCTGTGGGGTTCTGTATGGACCTGTAGGGTTCTGTAGGGGCCTGCAGGGTTCTGTAAGTGCCCGCAGGTGTCTGTAGGGTTCCGTAGGGGTCTGTAGGGTTCCGTAGGCACCTGCAGTGTTCTGTAGGAGCCCATAGGGTTTTAGTGAGGTTCCGTTGTGTTGCTAAGGGTCTTGTAGAGTGCTGTCGGGTCCTGGAGTATTCTGTAGGGTTCCAGAGGGGCTCGTAGGGTTCCGTTGAAATCTGTAGGCTTCCCTAGGGGCCCGTGGAGTCCCGTAGATTTCCGTAGGGGCCTGTAGGGTTGTGTAAGTGCCCGCAGGGGTTGGTAGGAGCTTGTAGGGTGCCATCAGTTTCCAGAGGGTTGTGTAGGGTTCCGTAGGGGCCTGTGGTGTTCCCTAGGGGCCTGTAGAGTTTCGTACGGTTCTGTAGGGGCCTGTGGTGTTCCCTAGGGGCCTGTAGAGTCTCGTACGGTTCCGTAGGGGCCTGTAGTGTTCCCTAGGGGCCTGTAGAGTCTCGTACAGTTCCGTAGGGTCCTGTAGGTTTCCATAAGCGCCCGCAGAGGTCTGAAGGGACCCGTACTGTTCCATAAGGATCCATAGGGTTCCGTAGAGCTTCGTAGGTTCCCTAGAGGCCTGTAGAGTACCGCAGGAGCCAGTAGTGTTCTGTAGGGGCCCGTAGGGTTCCTTCCATAGGGGCTGGCAGTGTTCCGTAGGGTCCTCTAGGGTTGAGTAAGTGCCTGCAGGACTCTGTAGGAATCCATGGGATTCTGTAAGGTTCTGGAGGGTTCTGCAGGGTTCCGTAGGGGCCCGTAGAGTTCCGTAGTGGCTGGTAAAGTTCCGTAGGGCCCTGTACCGTTCCGTAACTGCCTGCAAGGGTCTTTAGGCTTCCGTAGGGGCTGGTAGGGTTCCATAAAGTTCCGTGGGTTCCTGCAGAGTTCTGCAAGTGCCCGCAAGGGCCTGTAGGGGCGCACAGTGTTTCTGTCAGGTTCCGTAGAGTTCCGTAGGGGCCATAGGTTTCCGTAGCGGCTGGTAGTATTCCGTAGGGGTCTTTAGGGTTCCGTAGGCACCTGCAGTGTTCTGTAGGAGCCCATAGGGTTTTAGTGAGGTTCCGTTGTGTTGCTAAGGGTCTTGTAGAGTGCTGTCGGGTCCTGGAGTATTCTGTAGGGTTCCAGAGGGGCTCGTAGGGTTCCGTCAAAATCTGTAGGCTTCCCTAGGGGCCCGTGGAGTCCCGTAGATTTCCGTAGGGGCCTGTAGGGTTGTGTAAGTGCCCGCAGGGGTTGGTAGGAGCTTGTAGGGTGCCATAAGGTTCCAGAGGGTTGTGTAGGGTTCCGTAGGGGCCTGTGGTGTTCCCTAGGGGCCTGTAGAGTTTCGTACGGTTCTGTAGGGGCCTGTGGTGTTCCCTAGGGGCCTGTAGAGTCTCGTACGGTTCCGTAGGGGCCTGTAGTGTTCCCTAGGGGCCTGTAGAGTCTCGTACAGTTCCGTAGGGTCCTGTAGGTTTCCATAAGCGCCCGCAGAGGTCTGAAGGGGCCCGTACTGTTCCATAAGGATCCACAGGGTTCCGTAGAGCTTCGTAGGTTCCCTAGAGGCCTGTAGAGTACCGCAGGAGCCAGTAGTGTTCTGTAGGGGCCCGTAAGGTTCCTTCCGTAGGGGCTGGCAGTGTTCCGTAGGGGCCTGTAGGGTTGTGTAAGTACCCGCAGGAGTCTGTAGGAGTCTGTGGGATTCTGTAAGGTTCTGGAGGGTTCTGCAGGGTTCTGTAGGGGCCCGTAGAGTTCCGTAGTGGCTGGTAAAGTTCCCTAGGGCCCTGTACCGTTCCGTAACTGCCTGCAAGGGTCTTTAGGCTTCCGTAGGGGCTTGTAGGGTTCCATAAAGTTCCGTGGGTTCCTGCAGAGTTCTGCAAGTGCCCGCAAGGGCCTGTAGGGGCGCACAGTGTTTCTGTCAGGTTCCGTAGAGTTCCGTAGGGGCCATAGGTTTCCGTAGCGGCTGGTAGTATTCCGTAGGGGTCTGTAGGGTTCCGTAGGCACCTGCAGTGTTCTGTAGGAGCCCATAGGGTTTTAGTGAGGTTCCGTTGTGTTGCTAAGGGTCTTGTAGAGTGCTGTCGGGTCCTGGAGTATTCTGTAGGGTTCCAGAGGGGCTTGTAGGGTTCCGTTGAAATCTGTAGGCTTCCCTAGGGGCCCGTGGAGTCCCGTAGATTTCCGTAGGGGCCTGTAGGGTTGTGTAAGTGCCCGCAGGGGTTGGTAGGAGCTTGTAGGGTGCCATCAGTTTCCAGAGGGTTGTGTAGGGTTCCGTAGGGGCCTGTGGTGTTCCCTAGGGGCCTGTAGAGTTTCGTAGGGTTCTGTAGGGGCCTGTGGTGTTCCCTAGGGGCCTGTAGAGTCTCGTACGGTTCCGTAGGGGCCTGTAGTGTTCCCTAGGGGCCTGTAGAGTCTCGTACGGTTCCGTAGGGGCCTGTAGTGTTCCCTAGGGGCCTCTAGAGTCTCGTACAGTTCCGTAGGGTCCTGTAGGTTTCCATAAGCGCCCGCAGAGGTCTGAAGGGGCCCGTACTGTTCCATAAGGATCCATAGGGTTCCGTAGAGCTTCGTAGGTTCCCTAGAGGCCTGTAGAGTACCGCAGGAGCCAGTAGTGTTCTGTAGGGGCCCGTAAGGTTCCTTCCGTAGGGGCTGGCAGTGTTCCGTAGGGGCCTGTAGGGTTGTGTAAGTGCCCGCAGCAGTCTGTAGGAGTCTGTGGGATTCTGTAAGGTTCTGGAGGGTTCTGCAGGGTTCTGTAGGGGCCCGTAGAGTTCCGTAGTGGCTGGTAAAGTTCCGTAGGGCCCTGTGGGGTTCTGTATGGACCTGTAGGGTTCTGTAGGGGCCTGCAGGGTTCTGTAAGTGCCCGCAGGTGTCTGTAGGGTTCCGTAGGGGTCTGTAGGGTTCCGTAGGCACCTGCAGTGTTCTGTAGGAGCCCATAGGGTTTTAGTGAGGTTCCGTTGTGTTGCTAAGGGTCTTGTAGAGTGCTGTCGGGTCCTGGAGTATTCTGTAGGGTTCCAGAGGGGCTCGTAGGGTTCCGTTGAAATCTGTAGGCTTCCCTAGGGGCCCGTGGAGTCCCGTAGATTTCCGTAGGGGCCTGTAGGGTTGTGTAAGTGCCCGCAGGGGTTGGTAGGAGCTTGTAGGGTGCCATCAGTTTCCAGAGGGTTGTGTAGGGTTCCGTAGGGGCCTGTGGTGTTCCCTAGGGGCCTGTAGAGTTTCGTACGGTTCTGTAGGGGCCTGTGGTGTTCCCTAGGGGCCTGTAGAGTCTCGTACGGTTCCGTAGGGGCCTGTAGTGTTCCCTAGGGGCCTGTAGAGTCTCGTACAGTTCCGTAGGGTCCTGTAGGTTTCCATAAGCGCCCGCAGAGGTCTGAAGGGACCCGTACTGTTCCATAAGGATCCATAGGGTTCCGTAGAGCTTCGTAGGTTCCCTAGAGGCCTGTAGAGTACCGCAGGAGCCAGTAGTGTTCTGTAGGGGCCCGTAAGGTTCCTTCCGTAGGGGCTGGCAGTGTTCCGTAGGGGCCTGTAGGGTTGTGTAAGTACCCGCAGGAGTCTGTAGGAGTCTGTGGGATTCTGTAAGGTTCTGGAGGGTTCTGCAGGGTTCTGTAGGGGCCCGTAGAGTTCCGTAGTGGCTGGTAAAGTTCCCTAGGGCCCTGTACCGTTCCGTAACTGCCTGCAAGGGTCTTTAGGCTTCCGTAGGGGCTTGTAGGGTTCCATAAAGTTCCGTGGGTTCCTGCAGAGTTCTGCAAGTGCCCGCAAGGGCCTGTAGGGGCGCACAGTGTTTCTGTCAGGTTCCGTAGAGTTCCGTAGGGGCCATAGGTTTCCGTAGCGGCTGGTAGTATTCCGTAGGGGTCTGTAGGGTTCCGTAGGCACCTGCAGTGTTCTGTAGGAGCCCATAGGGTTTTAGTGAGGTTCCGTTGTGTTGCTAAGGGTCTTGTAGAGTGCTGTCGGGTCCTGGAGTATTCTGTAGGGTTCCAGAGGGGCTTGTAGGGTTCCGTTGAAATCTGTAGGCTTCCCTAGGGGCCCGTGGAGTCCCGTAGATTTCCGTAGGGGCCTGTAGGGTTGTGTAAGTGCCCGCAGGGGTTGGTAGGAGCTTGTAGGGTGCCATCAGTTTCCAGAGGGTTGTGTAGGGTTCCGTAGGGGCCTGTGGTGTTCCCTAGGGGCCTGTAGAGTTTCGTAGGGTTCTGTAGGGGCCTGTGGTGTTCCCTAGGGGCCTGTAGAGTCTCGTACGGTTCCGTAGGGGCCTGTAGTGTTCCCTAGGGGCCTGTAGAGTCTCGTACGGTTCCGTAGGGGCCTGTAGTGTTCCCTAGGGGCCTCTAGAGTCTCGTACAGTTCCGTAGGGTCCTGTAGGTTTCCATAAGCGCCCGCAGAGGTCTGAAGGGGCCCGTACTGTTCCATAAGGATCCATAGGGTTCCGTAGAGCTTCGTAGGTTCCCTAGAGGCCTGTAGAGTACCGCAGGAGCCAGTAGTGTTCTGTAGGGGCCCGTAAGGTTCCTTCCGTAGGGGCTGGCAGTGTTCCGTAGGGGCCTGTAGGGTTGTGTAAGTGCCCGCAGCAGTCTGTAGGAGTCTGTGGGATTCTGTAAGGTTCTGGAGGGTTCTGCAGGGTTCTGTAGGGGCCCGTAGAGTTCCGTAGTGGCTGGTAAAGTTCCGTAGGGCCCTGTGGGGTTCTGTATGGACCTGTAGGGTTCTGTAGGGGCCTGCAGGGTTCTGTAAGTGCCCGCAGGTGTCTGTAGGGTTCCGTAGGGGTCTGTAGGGTTCCGTAGGCACCTGCAGTGTTCTGTAGGAGCCCATAGGGTTTTAGTGAGGTTCCGTTGTGTTGCTAAGGGTCTTGTAGAGTGCTGTCGGGTCCTGGAGTATTCTGTAGGGTTCCAGAGGGGCTCGTAGGGTTCCGTTGAAATCTGTAGGCTTCCCTAGGGGCCCGTGGAGTCCCGTAGATTTCCGTAGGGGCCTGTAGGGTTGTGTAAGTGCCCGCAGGGGTTGGTAGGAGCTTGTAGGGTGCCATCAGTTTCCAGAGGGTTGTGTAGGGTTCCGTAGGGGCCTGTGGTGTTCCCTAGGGGCCTGTAGAGTTTCGTACGGTTCTGTAGGGGCCTGTGGTGTTCCCTAGGGGCCTGTAGAGTCTCGTACGGTTCCGTAGGGGCCTGTAGTGTTCCCTAGGGGCCTGTAGAGTCTCGTACAGTTCCGTAGGGTCCTGTAGGTTTCCATAAGCGCCCGCAGAGGTCTGAAGGGACCCGTACTGTTCCATAAGGATCCATAGGGTTCCGTAGAGCTTCGTAGGTTCCCTAGAGGCCTGTAGAGTACCGCAGGAGCCAGTAGTGTTCTGTAGGGGCCCGTAGGGTTCCTTCCATAGGGGCTGGCAGTGTTCCGTAGGGTCCTCTAGGGTTGAGTAAGTGCCTGCAGGACTCTGTAGGAATCCATGGGATTCTGTAAGGTTCTGGAGGGTTCTGCAGGGTTCCGTAGGGGCCCGTAGAGTTCCGTAGTGGCTGGTAAAGTTCCCTAGGGCCCTGTACCGTTCCGTAACTGCCTGCAAGGGTCTTTAGGCTTCCGTAGGGGCTGGTAGGGTTCCATAAAGTTCCGTGGGTTCCTGCAGAGTTCTGCAAGTGCCCGCAAGGGCCTGTAGGGGCGCACAGTGTTTCTGTCAGGTTCCGTAGAGTTCCGTAGGGGCCATAGGTTTCCGTAGCGGCTGGTAGTATTCCGTAGGGGTCTTTAGGGTTCCGTAGGCACCTGCAGTGTTCTGTAGGAGCCCATAGGGTTTTAGTGAGGTTCCGTTGTGTTGCTAAGGGTCTTGTAGAGTGCTGTCGGGTCCTGGAGTATTCTGTAGGGTTCCAGAGGGGCTCGTAGGGTTCCGTCAAAATCTGTAGGCTTCCCTAGGGGCCCGTGGAGTCCCGTAGATTTCCGTAGGGGCCTGTAGGGTTGTGTAAGTGCCCGCAGGGGTTGGTAGGAGCTTGTAGGGTGCCATAAGGTTCCAGAGGGTTGTGTAGGGTTCCGTAGGGGCCTGTGGTGTTCCCTAGGGGCCTGTAGAGTTTCGTACGGTTCTGTAGGGGCCTGTGGTGTTCCCTAGGGGCCTGTAGAGTCTCGTACGGTTCCGTAGGGGCCTGTAGTGTTCCCTAGGGGCCTGTAGAGTCTCGTACAGTTCCGTAGGGTCCTGTAGGTTTCCATAAGCGCCCGCAGAGGTCTGAAGGGGCCCGTACTGTTCCATAAGGATCCACAGGGTTCCGTAGAGCTTCGTAGGTTCCCTAGAGGCCTGTAGAGTACCGCAGGAGCCAGTAGTGTTCTGTAGGGGCCCGTAAGGTTCCTTCCGTAGGGGCTGGCAGTGTTCCGTAGGGGCCTGTAGGGTTGTGTAAGTACCCGCAGGAGTCTGTAGGAGTCTGTGGGATTCTGTAAGGTTCTGGAGGGTTCTGCAGGGTTCTGTAGGGGCCCGTAGAGTTCCGTAGTGGCTGGTAAAGTTCCCTAGGGCCCTGTACCGTTCCGTAACTGCCTGCAAGGGTCTTTAGGCTTCCGTAGGGGCTTGTAGGGTTCCATAAAGTTCCGTGGGTTCCTGCAGAGTTCTGCAAGTGCCCGCAAGGGCCTGTAGGGGCGCACAGTGTTTCTGTCAGGTTCCGTAGAGTTCCGTAGGGGCCATAGGTTTCCGTAGCGGCTGGTAGTATTCCGTAGGGGTCTGTAGGGTTCCGTAGGCACCTGCAGTGTTCTGTAGGAGCCCATAGGGTTTTAGTGAGGTTCCGTTGTGTTGCTAAGGGTCTTGTAGAGTGCTGTCGGGTCCTGGAGTATTCTGTAGGGTTCCAGAGGGGCTTGTAGGGTTCCGTTGAAATCTGTAGGCTTCCCTAGGGGCCCGTGGAGTCCCGTAGATTTCCGTAGGGGCCTGTAGGGTTGTGTAAGTGCCCGCAGGGGTTGGTAGGAGCTTGTAGGGTGCCATCAGTTTCCAGAGGGTTGTGTAGGGTTCCGTAGGGGCCTGTGGTGTTCCCTAGGGGCCTGTAGAGTTTCGTAGGGTTCTGTAGGGGCCTGTGGTGTTCCCTAGGGGCCTGTAGAGTCTCGTACGGTTCCGTAGGGGCCTGTAGTGTTCCCTAGGGGCCTGTAGAGTCTCGTACGGTTCCGTAGGGGCCTGTAGTGTTCCCTAGGGGCCTCTAGAGTCTCGTACAGTTCCGTAGGGTCCTGTAGGTTTCCATAAGCGCCCGCAGAGGTCTGAAGGGGCCCGTACTGTTCCATAAGGATCCATAGGGTTCCGTAGAGCTTCGTAGGTTCCCTAGAGGCCTGTAGAGTACCGCAGGAGCCAGTAGTGTTCTGTAGGGGCCCGTAAGGTTCCTTCCGTAGGGGCTGGCAGTGTTCCGTAGGGGCCTGTAGGGTTGTGTAAGTGCCCGCAGCAGTCTGTAGGAGTCTGTGGGATTCTGTAAGGTTCTGGAGGGTTCTGCAGGGTTCTGTAGGGGCCCGTAGAGTTCCGTAGTGGCTGGTAAAGTTCCGTAGGGCCCTGTGGGGTTCTGTATGGACCTGTAGGGTTCTGTAGGGGCCTGCAGGGTTCTGTAAGTGCCCGCAGGTGTCTGTAGGGTTCCGTAGGGGTCTGTAGGGTTCCGTAGGCACCTGCAGTGTTCTGTAGGAGCCCATAGGGTTTTAGTGAGGTTCCGTTGTGTTGCTAAGGGTCTTGTAGAGTGCTGTCGGGTCCTGGAGTATTCTGTAGGGTTCCAGAGGGGCTCGTAGGGTTCCGTTGAAATCTGTAGGCTTCCCTAGGGGCCCGTGGAGTCCCGTAGATTTCCGTAGGGGCCTGTAGGGTTGTGTAAGTGCCCGCAGGGGTTGGTAGGAGCTTGTAGGGTGCCATCAGTTTCCAGAGGGTTGTGTAGGGTTCCGTAGGGGCCTGTGGTGTTCCCTAGGGGCCTGTAGAGTTTCGTACGGTTCTGTAGGGGCCTGTGGTGTTCCCTAGGGGCCTGTAGAGTCTCGTACGGTTCCGTAGGGGCCTGTAGTGTTCCCTAGGGGCCTGTAGAGTCTCGTACAGTTCCGTAGGGTCCTGTAGGTTTCCATAAGCGCCCGCAGAGGTCTGAAGGGACCCGTACTGTTCCATAAGGATCCATAGGGTTCCGTAGAGCTTCGTAGGTTCCCTAGAGGCCTGTAGAGTACCGCAGGAGCCAGTAGTGTTCTGTAGGGGCCCGTAGGGTTCCTTCCATAGGGGCTGGCAGTGTTCCGTAGGGTCCTCTAGGGTTGAGTAAGTGCCCGCAGGAGTCTGTAGGAATCCATGGGATTCTGTAAGGTTCTGGAGGGTTCTGCAGGGTTCCGTAGGGGCCCGTAGAGTTCCGTAGTGGCTGGTAAAGTTCCCTAGGGCCCTGTACCGTTCCGTAACTGCCTGCAAGGGTCTTTAGGCTTCCGTAGGGGCTGGTAGGGTTCCATAAAGTTCCGTGGGTTCCTGCAGAGTTCTGCAAGTGCCCGCAAGGGCCTGTAGGGGCGCACAGTGTTTCTGTCAGGTTCCGTAGAGTTCCGTAGGGGCCATAGGTTTCCGTAGCGGCTGGTAGTATTCCGTAGGGGTCTGTAGGGTTCCGTAGGCACCTGCAGTGTTCTGTAGGAGCCCATAGGGTTTTAGTGAGGTTCCGTTGTGTTGCTAAGGGTCTTGTAGAGTGCTGTCGGGTCCTGGAGTATTCTGTAGGGTTCCAGAGGGGCTCGTAGGGTTCCGTTGAAATCTGTACGCTTCCCTAGGGGCCCGTGGAGTCCCGTAGATTTCCGTAGGGGCCTGTAGGGTTGTGTAAGTGCCCGCAGGGGTTGGTAGGAGCTTGTAGGGTGCCATAAGTTTCCAGAGGGTTGTGTAGGGTTCCGTAGGGGCCTGTGGTGTTCCCTAGGGGCCTGTAGAGTTTCGTACGGTTCTGTAGGGGCCTGTGGTGTTCCCTAGGGGCCTGTAGAGTCTCGTACGGTTCCGTAGGGGCCTGTAGTGTTCCCTAGGGGCCTGTAGAGTCTCGTACAGTTCCGTAGGGTCCTGTAGGTTTCCATAAGCGCCCGCAGAGGTCTGAAGGGGCCCGTACTGTTCCGTAAGGATCCATAGGGTTCCGTAGAGCTTCGTAGGTTCCCTAGAGGCCTGTAGAGTACCGCAGGAGCCAGTAGTGTTCTGTAGGGGCCCGTAGGGTTCCTTCCATAGGGGCTGGCAGTGTTCCGTAGGGTCCTCTAGGGTTGAGTAAGTGCCCGCAGGAGTCTGTAGGAATCCATGGGATTCTGTAAGGTTCTGGAGGGTTCTGCAGGGTTCCGTAGGGGCCCGTAGAGTTCCGTAGTGGCTGGTAAAGTTCCCTAGGGCCCTGTACCGTTCCGTAACTGCCTGCAAGGGTCTTTAGGCTTCCGTAGGGGCTGGTAGGGTTCCATAAAGTTCCGTGGGTTCCTGCAGAGTTCTGCAAGTGCCCGCAAGGGCCTGTAGGGGCGCACAGTGTTTCTGTCAGGTTCCGTAGAGTTCCGTAGGGGCCATAGGTTTCCGTAGTGGCTGGTAGTATTCCGTAGGGGTCTGTAGGGTTCCGTAGGCACCTGCAGTGTTCTGTAGGAGCCCATAGGGTTTTAGTGAGGTTCCGTTGTGTTGCTAAGGGTCTTGTAGAGTGCTGTCGGGTCCTGGAGTATTCTGTAGGGTTCCAGAGGGGCTCGTAGGGTTCCGTTGAAATCTGTAGGCTTCCCTAGGGGCCCGTGGAGTCCCGTAGATTTCCGTAGGGGCCTGTAGGGTTGTGTAAGTGCCCGCAGGGGTTGGTAGGAGCTTGTAGGGTGCCATAAGTTTCCAGAGGGTTGTGTAGGGTTCCGTAGGGGCCTGTGGTGTTCCCTAGGGGCCTGTAGAGTCTCGTACATTTCCATAGGGGCCTGTGGTGTTCCCTAGGGGCCTGTAGAGTCTCGTACGGTTCCGTAGGGGCCTGTAGTGTTCCCTAGGGGCCTGTAGAGTCTCGTACAGTTCCGTAGGGTCCTGTAGGTTTCCATAAGCGCCCGCAGAGGTCTGAAGGGGCCCGTACTGTTCCGTAAGGATCCATAGGGTTCCGTAGAGCTTCGTAGGTTCCCTAGAGGCCTGTAGAGTACCGCAGGAGCCAGTAGTGTTCTGTAGGGGCCCGTAGGGTTCCTTCCATAGGGGCTGGCAGTGTTCCGTAGGGTCCTCTAGGGTTGAGTAAGTGCCTGCAGGAGTCTGTAGGAATCCATGGGATTCTGTAAGGTTCTGGAGGGTTCTGCAGGGTTCCGTAGGGGCCCGTAGAGTTCCGTAGTGGCTGGTAAAGTTCCCTAGGGCCCTGTACCGTTCCGTAACTGCCTGCAAGGGTCTTTAGGCTTCCGTAGGGGCTGGTAGGGTTCCATAAAGTTCCGTGGGTTCCTGCAGAGTTCTGCAAGTGCCCGCAAGGGCCTGTAGGGGCGCACAGTGTTTCTGTCAGGTTCCGTAGAGTTCCGTAGGGGCCATAGGTTTCCGTAGCGGCTGGTAGTATTCCGTAGGGGTCTGTAGGGTTCCGTAGGCACCTGCAGTGTTCTGTAGGAGCCCATAGGGTTTTAGTGAGGTTCCATTGTGTTGCTAAGGGTCTTGTAGAGTGCTGTCGGGTCCTGGAGTATTCTGTAGGGTTCCAGAGGGGCTCGTAGGGTTCCGTTGAAATCTGTAGGCTTCCCTAGGGGCCCGTGGAGTCCCGTAGATTTCCGTAGGGGCCTGTAGGGTTGTGTAAGTGCCCTCAGGGGTTGGTAGGAGCTTGTAGGGTGCCATAAGTTTCCAGAGGGTTGTGTAGGGTTCCGTAGGGGCCTGTGGTGTTCCCTAGGGGCCTGTAGAGTTTCGTACAGTTCTGTAGGGGCCTGTGGTGTTTCCTAGGGGCCTGTAGAGTCTCGTACGGTTCCGTAGGGGCCTGTAGTGTTCCCTAGGGGCCTGTAGAGTCTCGTACAGTTCCGTAGGGTCCTGTAGGTTTCCATAAGCGCCCGCAGAGGTCTGAAGGGGCCCGTACTGTTCCGTAAGGATCCATAGGGTTCCGTAGAGCTTCGTAGGTTCCCTAGAGGCCTTTAGAGTACCGCAGGAGCCAGTAGTGTTCTGTAGGGGCCCGTAGGGTTCCTTCCGTAGGGGCTGGCAGTGTTCCGTAGGGTCCTCTAGGGTTGAGTAAGTGCCCGCAGGAGTCTGTAGGAATCTGTGGGATTCTGTAAGGTTCTGGAGGGTTCTGCAGGGTTCCGTAGGGGCCCGTAGAGTTCCGTAGTGGCTGGTAAAGTTCCCTAGGGCCCTGTACCGTTCCGTAACTGCCTGCAAGGGTCTTTAGGCTTCCGTAGGGGCTGGTAGGGTTCCATAAAGTTCCGTGGGTTCCTGCAGAGTTCTGCAAGTGCCCGCAAGGGCCTGTAGGGGCGCACAGTGTTTCTGTCAGGTTCCGTAGAGTTCCGTAGGGGCCATAGCTTTCCGTAGCGGCTGGTAGTATTCCGTAGGGGTCTGTAGGGTTCCGTAGGCACCTGCAGTGTTCTGTAGGAGCCCATAGGGTTTTAGTGAGGTTCCATTGTGTTGCTAAGGGTCTTGTAGAGTGCTGTCGGGTCCTGGAGTATTCTGTAGGGTTCCAGAGGGGCTCGTAGGGTTCCGTTGAAATCTGTAGGCTTCCCTAGGGGCCCGTGGAGTCCCGTAGATTTCCGTAGGGGCCTGTAGGGTTGTGTAAGTGCCCTCAGGGGTTGGTAGGAGCTTGTAGGGTGCCATAAGTTTCCAGAGGGTTGTGTAGGGTTCCGTAGGGGCCTGTGGTGTTCCCTAGGGGCCTGTAGAGTTTCGTAGGGTTCTGTAGGGGCCTGTGGTGTTCCCTAGGGGCCTGTAGAGTCTCGTACGGTTCCGTAGGGGCCTGTAGTGTTCCCTAGGGGCCTGTAGAGTCTCGTACAGTTCCGTAGGGTCCTGTAGGTTTCCATAAGCGCCCGCAGAGGTCTGAAGGGGCCCGTACTGTTCCGTAAGGATCCATAGGGTTCCGTAGAGCTTCGTAGGTTCCCTAGAGGCCTTTAGAGTACCGCAGGAGCCAGTAGTGTTCTGTAGGGGCCCGTAAGGTTCCTTCCGTAGGGGCTGGCAGTGTTCCGTAGGGTCCTCTAGGGTTGAGTAAGTGCCCGCAGGAGTCTGTAGGAATCTGTGGGATTCTGTAAGGTTCTGGAGGGTTCTGCAGGGTTCCGTAGGGGCCCGTAGAGTTCCGTAGTGGCTGGTAAAGTTCCGTAGGGCCCTGTACCGTTCCGTAACTGCCTGCAAGGGTCTTGAGGCTTCCGTAGGGGCTGGTAGGGTTCCATAAAGTTCCGTGGGTTCCTGCAGAGTTCTGCAAGTGCCCGCAAGGGCCTGTAGGGGCGCACAGTGTTTCTGTCAGGTTCCGTAGAGTTCCGTAGGGGCCATAGGTTTCCGTAGCGGCTGGTAGTATTCCGTAGGGGTCTGTAGGGTTCCGTAGGCACCTGCAGTGTTCTGTAGGAGCCCATAGGGTTTTAGTGAGGTTCCGTTGTGTTGCTAAGGGTGTTGTAGAGTGCTGTCGGGTCCTGGAGTATTCTGTAGGGTTCCAGAGGGGCTCGTAGGGTTCCGTTGAAATCTGTAGGCTTCCCTAGGGGCCCGTGGAGTCCCGTAGATTTCCGTAGGGGCCTGTAGTGTTCCCTAGGGGCCTCTAGAGTCTCGTACAGTTCCGTAGGGTCCTGTAGGTTTCCATAAGCGCCCGCAGAGGTCTGAAGGGACCCGTACTGTTCCATAAGGATCCATAGGGTTCCGTAGAGCTTCGTAGGTTCCCTAGAGGCCTGTAGAGTACCGCAGGAGCCAGTAGTGTTCTGTAGGGGCCCGTAAGGTTCCTTCCGTAGGGGCTGGCAGTGTTCCGTAGGGGCCTGTAGGGTTGTGTAAGTGCCCGCAGCAGTCTGTAGGAGTCTGTGGGATTCTGTAAGGTTCTGGAGGGTTCTGCAGGGTTCTGTAGGGGCCCGTAGAGTTCCATAGTGGCTGGTAAAGTTCCGTAGGGCCCTGTGGGGTTCTGTATGGACCTGTAGGGTTCTGTAGGGGCCTGCAGGGTTCTGTAAGTGCCCGCAGGTGTCTGTAGGGTTTTGTAGGGGTCTGTAGGGTTCCGTAGGCGCCTGCAGTGTTCTGTAGGAGCCCATAGGGTTTTAGTGAGGTTCCGTTGTGTTGCTAAGGGTCTTGTAGAGTGCTGTCGGGTCCTGGAGTATTCTGTAGGGTTCCAGAAGGGCTCGTAGGGTTCTGTCGAAATCTGTAGGCTTCCCTAGGGGCCCGTGGAGTCCCGTAGATTTCCGTAGGGGCCTGTAGGGTTGTGTAAGTGCCCGCAGGGGTTGGTAGGAGCTTGTAGGGTGCCATAAGTTTCCAGAGGGTTGTGTAGGGTTCCGTAGGGGCCTGTGGTGTTCCCTAGGGGCCTGTAGAGTCTCGTACATTTCCATAGGGGCCTGTGATGTTCCCTAGGGGCCTGTAGAGTCTCGTACGGTTCTGTAGGGGCCTGTGGTGTTCCCTAGGGGCCTCTAGAGTCTCGTACAGTTCCGTAGGGTCCTGTAGGTTTCCATAAGCGCCCGCAGAGGTCTGAAGGGGCCCGTACTGTTCCATAAGGATCCATAGGGTTCCGTAGAGCTTCGTAGGTTCCCTAGAGGGCTGTAGAGTACCGCAGGAGCCAGTAGTGTTCTGTAGGGGCCCGTAAGGTTCCTTCCGTAGGGGCTGGCAGTGTTCCGTAGGGGCCTGTAGGGTTGTGTAAGTGCCCGCAGCAGTCTGTAGGAGTCTGTGGGATTCTGTAAGGTTCTGGAGGGTTCTGCAGGGTTCTGTAGGGGCCCGTAGAGTTCCGTAGTGGCTGGTAAAGTTCCGTAGGGCCCTGTGGGGTTCTGTATGGACCTGTAGGGTTCTGTAGGGGCCTGCAGGGTTCTGTAAGTGCCCACAGGCGTCTGTAGGGTTTTGTAGGGGTCTGTAGGGTTCCGTAGGCGCCTGCAGTGTTCTGTAGGAGCCCATAGGGTTTTAGTGAGGTTCCGTTGTGTTGCTAAGGGTCTTGTAGAGTGCTGTCGAGTCCTGGAGTATTCTGTAGGATTCCAGAGGGGCTCTTAGGGTTCCGTCGAAATCTGTAGGCTTCCCTAGGGGCCCGTGGAGTCCCGTAGATTTCCGTAGGGGCCTGTAGGGTTGTGTAAGTGCCCGCAGGGGTTTGTAGGAGGTTGTAGGGTGCCATAAGTTTCCAGAGGGTTGTGTAGGGTTCCGTAGGGGCCTGTGGTGTTCCCTAGGGGCCTGTAGAGTCTCGTACAGTTCCGTAGGGTCCTGTAGGTTTCCATAAGCGCCCGCAGAGGTCTGAAGGGGCCCGTACTGTTCCATAAGGATCCATAGGGTTCCGTAGAGCTTCGTAGGTTCCCTAGAGGCCTGTAGAGTACCGCAGGAGCCAGTAGTGTTCTGTAGGGGCCCGTAAGGTTCCTTCCGTCGGGGCTGGCAGTGTTCCGTAGGGGCCTGTAGGGTTGTGTAAGTGCCCGCAGCAGTCTGTAGGAGTCTGTGGGATTCTGTAAGGTTCTGGAGGGTTCTGCAGGGTTCTGTAGGGGCCCGTAGAGTTCCGTAGTGGCTGGTAAAGTTCCGTAGGGCCCTGTGGGGTTCTGTATGGACCTGTAGGGTTCTGTAGGGGCCTGCAGGGTTCTGTAAGTGCCCGCAAGTGTCTGTAGGGTTTTGTAGGGGTCTGTAGGGTTCCGTAGGTGCCTGCAGTGTTCTGTAGGAGCTCATAGGGTTTTAGTGAGGTTCCGTTGTGTTGCTAAGGGTCTTGTAGAGTGCTGTCGGGTCCTGGAGTATTCTGTAGGGTTCCAGAGGGGCTCGTAGGGTTCCGTTGAAATCTGTAGGCTTCCCTAGGGGCCCGTGGAGTCCCGTAGATTTCCGTAGGGGCCTGTAGGGTTGTGTAAGTGCCCGCAGGGGTTGGTAGGAGGTTGTAGGGTGCCATAAGTTTCCAGAGGGTTGTGTAGGGTTCCGTAGGGGCCTGTGGTGTTCCCTAGGGGCCTGTAGAGTCTCGTACGGTTCCGTAGAGTCCTGTGGTGTTCCCTAGGGGCCTGTAGAGTCTCATACGGTTCCGTAGGGGCCTGTAGTGTTCCCTAGGGGCCTCTAGAGTCTCGTACAGTTCCATAGGGTCCTGTAGGTTTCCATAAGCGCCCGCAGAGATCTGAAGGGGCCCGTACTGTTCCGTAAGGATCCATAGGGCTCCGTAGAGCTTCGTAGGTTCCCTAGAGGCCTGTAGAGTACTGCAGGAGCCAGTAGTGTTCTGTAGGGGCCCGTAGGGTTCCTTCCATAGGGGCTGGCAGTGTTCCGTAGGGTCCTCTAGGGTTGAATAAGTGCCCGCAGCAGTCTGTAGGAGTCTGTGGGATTCTGTAAGGTTCTGGAGGGTTCTGCAGGGTTCTGTAGGGGCCCGTAGAGTTCCATAGTGGCTGGTAAAGTTCCGTAGGGCCCTGTGGGGTTCTGTATGGACCTGTAGGGTTCTGTAGGGGCCTGCAGGCTTCTGTAAGTGCCCACAGGTGTCTGTAGGGTTTTGTAGGGGTCTGTAGGGTTCCGTAGGCGCCTGCAGTGTTCTGTAGGAGCCCATAGGGTTTTAGTGAGGTTCCGTTGTGTTGCTAAGGGTCTTGTAGAGTGCTGTCGGGTCCTGGAGTATTCTGTAGGGTTCCAGAAGGGCTCGTAGGGTTCTGTCGAAATCTGTAGGCTTCCCTAGGGGCCCGTGGAGTCCCGTAGATTTCCGTAGGGGCCTGTAGGGTTGTGTAAGTGCCCGCAGGGGTTGGTAGGAGCTTGTAGGGTGCCATAAGTTTCCAGAGGGTTGTGTAGGGTTCCGTAGGGGCCTGTGGTGTTCCCTAGGGGCCTCTAGAGTCTCGTACATTTCCATAGGGGCCTGTGATGTTCCCTAGGGGCCTGTAGAGTCTCGTACGGTTCCGTAGGGGCCTGTGGTGTTCCCTAGGGGCCTCTAGAGTCTCGTACAGTTCCGTAGGGTCCTGTAGGTTTCCATAAGCGCCCGCAGAGGTCTGAAGGGGCCCGTACTGTTCCATAAGGATCCATAGGGTTCCGTAGAGCTTCGTAGGTTCCCTAGAGGGCTGTAGAGTACCGCAGGAGCCAGTAGTGTTCTGTAGGGGCCCGTAAGGTTCCTTCCGTAGGGGCTGGCAGTGTTCCGTAGGGGCCTGTAGGGTTGTGTAAGTGCCCGCAGCAGTCTGTAGGAGTCTGTGGGATTCTGTAAGGTTCTGGATGGTTCTGCAGGGTTCTGTAGGGGCCCGTAGAGTTCCGTAGTGGCTGGTAAAGTTCCGTAGGGCCCTGTGGGGTTCTGTATGGACCTGTAGGGTTCTGTAGGGGCCTGCAGGCTTCTGTAAGTGCCCACAGGCGTCTGTAGGGTTTTGTAGGGGTCTGTAGGGTTCCGTAGGCGCCTGCAGTGTTCTGTAGGAGCCCATAGGGTTTTAGTGAGGTTCCGTTGTGTTGCTAAGGGTCTTGTAGAGTGCTGTCGGGTCCTGGAGTATTCTGTAGGATTCCAGAGGGGCTCTTAGGGTTCCGTCGAAATCTGTAGGCTTCCCTAGGGGCCCGTGGAGTCCCGTAGATTTCCGTAGGGGCCTGTAGGGTTGTGTAAGTGCCCGCAGGGGTTTGTAGGAGGTTGTAGGGTGCCATAAGTTTCCAGAGGGTTGTGTAGGGTTCCGTAGGGGCCTGTGGTGTTCCCTAGGGGCCTCTAGAGTCTCGTACAGTTCCGTAGGGTCCTGTAGGTTTCCATAAGCGCCCGCAGAGGTCTGAAGGGGCCCGTACTGTTCCATAAGGATCCATAGGGTTCCGTAGAGCTTCGTAGGTTCCCTAGAGGCCTGTAGAGTACCGCAGGAGCCAGTAGTGTTCTGTAGGGGCCCGTAAGGTTCCTTCCGTAGGGGCTGGCAGTGTTCCGTAGGGGCCTGTAGGGTTGTGTAAGTGCCCGCAGCAGTCTGTAGGAGTCTGTGGGATTCTGTAAGGTTCTGGAGGGTTCTGCAGGGTTCTGTAGGGGCCCGTAGAGTTCCGTAGTGGCTGGTAAAGTTCCGTAGGGCCCTGTGGGGTTCTGTATGGACCTGTAGGGTTCTGTAGGGGCCTGCAGGGTTCTGTAAGTGCCCGCAAGTGTCTGTAGGGTTTTGTAGGGGTCTGTAGGGTTCCGTAGGTGCCTGCAGTGTTCTGTAGGAGCTCATAGGGTTTTAGTGAGGTTCCGTTGTGTTGCTAAGGGTCTTGTAGAGTGCTGTCGGGTCCTGGAGTATTCTGTAGGGTTCCAGAGGGGCTCGTAGGGTTCCGTTGAAATCTGTAGGCTTCCCTAGGGGCCCGTGGAGTCCCGTAGATTTCCGTAGGGGCCTGTAGGGTTGTGTAAGTGCCCGCAGGGGTTGGTAGGAGGTTGTAGGGTGCCATAAGTTTCCAGAGGGTTGTGTAGGGTTCCGTAGGGGCCTGTGGTGTTCCCTAGGGGCCTGTAGAGTCTCGTACGGTTCCGTAGGGTCCTGTGGTGTTCCCTAGGGGCCTGTAGAGTCTCATACGGTTCCGTAGGGGCGTGTAGTGTTCCCTAGGGGCCTCTAGAGTCTCGTACAGTTCCATAGGGTCCTGTAGGTTTCCATAAGCGCCCGCAGAGATCTGAAGGGGCCCGTACTGTTCCGTAAGGATCCATAGGGCTCCGTAGAGCTTCGTAGGTTCCCTAGAGGCCTGTAGAGTACTGCAGGAGCCAGTAGTGTTCTGTAGGGGCCCGTAGGGTTCCTTCCATAGGGGCTGGCAGTGTTCCGTAGGGTCCTCTAGGGTTGAATAAGTGCCCGCAGGAGTCTGTAGGAATCCGTGGGATTCTGTAAGGTTCCGGAGGGTTCTGCAGGGTTCCGTAGGGGCCCGTAGAGTTCCGTAGTGGCTGGTAAAGTTCTCTAGGGCCCTGTACCGTTCCGTAACTGCCTGCAAGGGTCTTTAGGCTTCCGTAGGGGCTGGTAGGGTTCCATAAAGTTCCGTGGGTTCCTGCAGAGTTCTGCAAGTGCCCGCAAGGGCCTGTAGGGGCCCACAGTGTTTCTGTCAGGTTCCGTAGAGTTCTGTAGGGGCCATAGGTTTCCGTAGCAGCTGGTAGTATTCCGTAGGGGTCTGTAGGGTTCCATAGGCACCTGCAGTGTTCTATAGGAGCCCATAGGGTTTTAGTGAGGTTCCGTTGTGTTGCTAAGGGTCTTGTAGAGTGCTGTCGGGTCCTGGAGTATTCTGTAGGGTTCCAGAGGGGCTCGTAGGGTTCCGTTGAAATCTGTAGGCTTCCCTAGGGGCCCGTGGAGTCCCGTAGATTTCCGTAGGGGCCTGTAGTGTTCCCTAGGGGCCTCTAGAGTCTCGTACAGTTCCGTAGGGTCCTGTAGGTTTGCATAAGCGCCCGCAGCGGTCTGAAGGGATTCGTACTGTTCCATAAGGATCCATAGGGTTCCGTAGAGCTTCGTAGGTTCCCTAGAAGCCTGTAGAGTACCGCAGGAGCCAGTAGTGTTCTGTAGGGGCCCGTAAGGTTCCTTCCGTAGGGGCTGGCAGTGTTCCGTAGGGGCCTGTAGGGTTGTGTAAGTGCCCGCAGCAGTCTGTAGGAGTCTGTGGGATTCTGTAAGGTTCTGGAGGGTTCTGCAGGGTTCTGTAGGGGCCCGTAGAGTTCCGTAGTGGCTGGTAAAGTTCCGTAGGGCCCTGTGGGGTTCTGTATGGACCTGTAGGGTTCTGTAGGGGCCTGCAGGCTTCTGTAAGTGCCCACAGATGTCTGTAGGGTTTTGTAGGGGTCTGTAGGGTTCCGTAGGCGCCTGCAGTGTTCTGTAGGAGCCCATAGGGTTTTAGTGAGGTTCCGTTGTGTTGCTAAGGGTCTTGTAGAGTGCTGTCGGGTCCTGGAGTATTCTGTAGGGTTCCAGAAGGGCTCTTAGGGTTCCGTCGAAATCTGTAGGCTTCCCTAGGGGCCCGTGGAGTCCCATAGATTTCCGTAGGGGCCTGTAGGGTTGTGTAAGTGCCCGCAGGGGTTGGTAGGAGCTTGTAGGGTGCCATAAGTTTCCAGAGGGTTGTGTAGGGTTCCGTAGGGGCCTGTGGTGTTCCCTAGGGGCCTGTAGAGTCTCGTACATTTCCATAGGGGCCTGTGATGTTCCCTAGGGGCCTGTAAGGTCTCGTACAGTTCCGTAGGGGCCTGTGGTGTTCCCTAGGGGCCTCTAGAGTCTCGTACAGTTCCGTAGGGTCCTGTAGGTTTCCATAAGCGCCCGCAGAGGTCTGAAGGGACCCGTACTGTTCCATAAGGATCCATAGGGTTCCGTAGAGCTTCGTAGGTTCCCTAGAGGGCTGTAGAGTACCGCAGGAGCCAGTAGTGTTCTGTAGGGGCCCGTAAGGTTCCTTCCGTAGGGGCTGGCAGTGTTCCGTAGGGGCCTGTAGGGTTGTGTAAGTGCCCGCAGCAGTCTGTAGGAGTCTGTGGGATTCTGTAAGGTTCTGGAGGGTTCTGCAGGGTTCTGTAGGGGCCCGTAGAGTTCCGTAGTGGCTGGTAAAGTTCCGTAGGGCCCTGTGGGGTTCTGTATGGACCTGTAGGGTTCTGTAGGGGCCTGCAGGGTTCTGTAAGTGCCCACAGGCGTCTGTAGGGTTTTGTAGGGGTCTGTAGGGTTCCGTAGGCGCCTGCAGTGTTCTGTAGGAGCCCATAGGGTTTTAGTGAGGTTCCGTTGTGTTGCTAAGGGTCTTGTAGAGTGCTGTCGGGTCCTGGAGTATTCTGTAGGGTTCCAGAGGGGCTGGTAGGGTTCCGTTGAAATCTGTAGGCTTCCCTAGGGGCCCGTGGAGTCCCGTAGATTTCCGTAGGGGCCTGTAGGGTTGTGTAAGTGCCCGCAGGGGTTGGTAGGAGCTTGTAGGGTGCCATAAGTTTCCAGAGGGTTGTGTAGGGTTCCGTAGGGGCCGGTGGTGTTCCCTAGGGGCCTGTAGAGTCTCGTACAGTTCCGTAGGGTCCTGTAGGTTTCCATAAGCGCCCGCAGAGGTCTGAAGGGGCCCGTACTGTTCCGTAAGGATCCATAGGGTTCCGTAGAGCTTCGTAGGTTCCCTAGAGGCCTGTAGAGTACCGCAGGAGCCAGTAGTGTTCTGTAGGGGCCCGTAAGGTTCCTTCCATAGGGGCTGGCAGTGTTCCGTAGGGTCCTCTAGGGTTGAGTAAGTGCCCGCAGGAGTCTGTAGGAATCCGTGGGATTCTGTAAGGTTCTGGAGGGTTCTGCAGGGTTCCGTAGGGGCCCGTAGAGTTCCGTAGTGGCTGGTAAAGTTCCCTAGGGCCCTGTGGGGTTCTGTATGGACCTGTAGGGTTCTGTAGGGGCCTGCAGGGTTCTGTAAGTGCCCGCAAGTGTCTGTAGAGTTCCGTAGGGGTCTGTAGGGTTCCGTAGGCGCCTGCAGTGTTCTGTAGGAGCTCATAGGGTTTTAGTGAGGTTCCGTTGTGTTGCTAAGGGTCTTGTAGAGTGCTGTCGGGTCCTGGAATATTCTGTAGGGTTCCAGAGGGGCTGGTAGGGTTCCGTTGAAATCTGTAGGCTTCCCTAGGGGCCCGTGGAGTCCCGTAGATTTCCGTAGGGGCCTGTAGGGTTGTGTAAGTGCCCGCAGGGGTTGGTAGGAGGTTGTAGGGTGCCATAAGTTTCCAGAGGGTTGTGTAGGGTTCTGTAGGGGCCTGTGGTGTTCCCTAGGGGCCTGTAGAGTCTCGTACAATTCCGTAGGGTCCTGTAGGTTTCCATAAGCGCCCGCAGAGGTCTGAAGGGGCCCGTACTGTTCCGTAAGGATCCATAGGGCTCCGTAGAGCTTCGTAGGTTCCCTAGAGGCCTGTAGAGTACTGCAGGAGCCAGTAGTGTTCTGTAGGGGCCCGTAAGGTTCCTTCCGTAGGGGCTGGCAGTGTTCCGTAGGGTCCTCTAGGGTTGAGTAAGTGCCCGCAGGAGTCTGTAGGAATCCGTGGGATTCTGTAAGGTTCTGGAGGGTTCTGCAGGGTTCCGTAGGGGCCCGTAGAGTTCCGTAGTGGCTGGTAAAGTTCCGTAGGGCCCTGTACCGTTCCGTAACTGCCTGCAAGGGTCTTTAGGCTTCCGTAGGGGCTGGTAGGGTTCCATAAAGTTCCGTGGGTTCCTGCAGAGTTCTGCAAGTGCCCGCAAGGGCCTGTAGGGGCCCACAGTGTTACTGTCAGGTTCCGTAGAGTTCCGTAGGGACCATAGGTTTCCGTAGCGGCTGGTAGTATTCCGTAGGGGTCTGTAGGGTTCCGTAGGCACCTGCAGTGTTCTGTAGGAGCCCATAGGGTTTTAGTGAGGTTCCGTTGTGTTGCTAAGGGTCTTGTAGAGTGCTGTCGGGTCCTGGAGTATTCTGTAGGGTTCCAGAGGGGCTCGTAGGGTTCCGTTGAAATCTGTAGGCTTCCCTAGGGGCCCGTGGAGTCCCGTAGATTTCCGTAGGGGCCTGTAGTGTTCCCTAGGGGCCTCTAGAGTCTCGTACAGTTCCGTAGGGTCCTGTAGGTTTCCATAAGCGCCCGCAGAGGTCTGAAGGGACCCGTACTGTTCCATAAGGATCCATAGGGTTCCGTAGAGCTTCGTAGGTTCCCTAGAGGCCTGTAGAGTACCGCAGGAGCCAGTAGTGTTCTGTAGGGGCCCGTAAGGTTCCTTCCGTAGGGGCTGGCAGTGTTCCGTAGGGGCCTGTAGGGTTGTGTAAGTGCCCGCAGCAGTCTGTAGGAGTCTGTGGGATTCTGTAAGGTTCTGGAGGGTTCTGCAGGGTTCTGTAGGGGCCCGTAGAGTTCCGTAGTGGCTGGTAAAGTTCCGTAGGGCCCTGTGGGGTTCTGTATGGACCTGTAGGGTTCTGTAGGGGCCTGCAGGGTTCTGTAAGTGCCCGCAGGTGTCTGTAGGGTTCCATAGGGGTCTGTAGGGTTCCGTAGGCACCTGCAGTGTTCTGTAGGAGCCCATAGGGTTTTAGTGAGGTTCCGTTGTGTTGCTAAGGGTCTTGTAGAGTGCTGTCGGGTCCTGGAGTATTCTGTAGGGTTCCAGAGGGGCTGGTAGGGTTCCGTTGAAATCTGTAGGCTTCCCTAGGGGCCCGTGGAGTCCCGTAGATTTCCGTAGGGGCCTGTAGGGTTGTGTAAGTGCCCGCAGGGGTTGGTAGGAGCTTGTAGGGTGCCATAAGTTTCCAGAGGGTTGTGTAGGGTTCCGTAGGGGCCTGTGGTGTTCCCTAGGGGCCTGTAGAGTCTCGTACATTTCCATAGGGGCCTGTGGTGTTCCCTAGGGGCCTGTAGAGTCTCGTACGGTTCCGTAGGGGCCTGTGGTGTTCCCTAGGGGCCTCTAGAGTCTCGTACAGTTCCGTAGGGTCCTGTAGGTTTCCATAAGCGCCCGCAGAGGTCTGAAGGGACCCGTACTGTTCCATAAGGATCCATAGGGTTCCGTAGAGCTTCGTAGGTTCCCTAGAGGCCTGTAGAGTACCGCAGGAGCCAGTAGTGTTCTGTAGGGGCCCGTAAGGTTCCTTCCGTAGGGGCTGGCAGTGTTCCGTAGGGGCCTGTAGGGTTGTGTAAGTGCCCGCAGCAGTCTGTAGGAGTCTGTGGGATTCTGTAAGGTTCTGGAGGGTTCTGCAGGGTTCTGTAGGGGCCCGTAGAGTTCCGTAGTGGCTGGTAAAGTTCCGTAGGGCCCTGTGGGGTTCTGTATGGATCTGTAGGGTTCTGTAGGGGCCTGCAGGCTTCTGTAAGTGCCCACAGGTGTCTGTAGGGTTTTGTAGGGGTCTGTAGGGTTCCGTAGGCGCCTGCAGTGTTCTGTAGGAGCCCATAGGGTTTTAGTGAGGTTCTGTTGTGTTGCTAAGGGTCTTGTAGAGTGCTGTCGGGTCCTGGAGTATTCTGTAGGGTTCCAGAAGGGCTCGTAGGGTTCCGTCGAAATCTGTAGGCTTCCCTAGGGGCCCGTGGAGTCCCGTAGATTTCCGTAGGGGCCTGTAGGGTTGTGTAAGTGCCCGCAGGGGTTGGTAGGAGCTTGTAGGGTGCCATAAGTTTCCAGAGGGTTGTGTAGGGTTCCGTAGGGGCCTGTGGTGTTCCCTAGGGGCCTGTAGAGTCTCGTACATTTCCATAGGGGCCTGTGATGTTCCCTAGGGGCCTGTAAGGTCTCGTACAGTTCCGTAGGGGCCTGTGGTGTTCCCTAGGGGCCTCTAGAGTCTCGTACAGTTCCGTAGGGTCCTGTAGGTTTCCATAAGCGCCCGCAGAGGTCTGAAGGGACCCGTACTGTTCCATAAGGATCCATAGGGTTCCGTAGAGCTTCGTAGGTTCCCTAGAGGGCTGTAGAGTACCGCAGGAGCCAGTAGTGTTCTGTAGGGGCCCGTAAGGTTCCTTCCGTAGGGGCTGGCAGTGTTCCGTAGGGGCCTGTAGGGTTGTGTAAGTGCCCGCAGCAGTCTGTAGGAGTCTGTGGGATTCTGTAAGGTTCTGGAGGGTTCTGCAGGGTTCTGTAGGGGCCCGTAGAGTTCCGTAGTGGCTGGTAAAGTTCCGTAGGGCCCTGTGGGGTTCTGTATGGACCTGTAGGGTTCTGTAGGGGCCTGCAGGGTTCTGTAAGTGCCCACAGGCGTCTGTAGGGTTTTGTAGGGGTCTGTAGGGTTCCGTAGGCACCTGCAGTGTTCTGTAGGAGCCCATAGGGTTTTAGTGAGGTTCCGTTGTGTTGCTAAGGGTCTTGTAGAGTGCTGTCGGGTCCTGGAGTATTCTGTAGGGTTCCAGAGGGGCTCGTAGGGTTCCGTCGAAATCTGTAGGCTTCCCTAGGGGCCCGTGGAGTCCCGTAGATTTCCGTAGGGGCCTGTAGGGTTGTGTAAGTGCCCGCAGGGGTTGGTAGGAGCTTGTAGGGTGCCATAAGTTTCCAGAGGGTTGTGTAGGGTTCCGTAGGGGCCGGTGGTGTTCCCTAGGGGCCTGTAGAGTCTCGTACAGTTCCGTAGGGTCCTGTAGGTTTCCATAAGCGCCCGCAGAGGTCTGAAGGGGCCCGTACTGTTCCGTAAGGATCCATAGGGTTCCGTAGAGCTTCGTAGGTTCCCTAGAGGCCTGTAGAGTACCGCAGGAGCCAGTAGTGTTCTGTAGGGGCCCGTAAGGTTCCTTCCATAGGGGCTGGCAGTGTTCCGTAGGGTCCTCTAGGGTTGAGTAAGTGCCCGCAGGAGTCTGTAGGAATCCGTGGGATTCTGTAAGGTTCTGGAGGGTTCTGCAGGGTTCCGTAGGGGCCCGTAGAGTTCCGTAGTGGCTGGTAAAGTTCCCTAGGGCCCTGTACCGTTCCGTAACTGCCTGCAAGGGTCTTTAGGCTTCCGTAGGGGCTGGTAGGGTTCCATAAAGTTCCGTGGGTTCCTGCAGAGTTCTGCAAGTGCCCGCAAGGGCCTGTAGGGGCCCACAGTGTTACTGTCAGGTTCCGTAGAGTTCCGTAGGGGCCATAGGTTTCCGTAGCGGCTGGTAGTATTCCGTAGGGGTCTGTAGGGTTCCGTAGGCACCTGCAGTGTTCTGTAGGAGCCCATAGGGTTTTAGTGAGGTTCCGTTGTGTTGCTAAGGGTGTTGTAGAGTGCTGTCGGGTCCTGGAGTATTCTGTAGGGTTCCAGAGGGGCTCGTAGGGTTCCGTTGAAATCTGTAGGCTTCCCTAGGGGCCCGTGGAGTCCCGTAGATTTCCGTAGGGGCCTGTAGTGTTCCCTAGGGGCCTCTAGAGTCTTGTACAGTTCCGTAGGGTCCTGTAGGTTTCCATAAGCACCCGCAGAGGTCTGAAGGGGTCCGTACTGTTCCATAAGGATCCATAGGGTTCCGTAGAGCTTCGTAGGTTCCCTAGAGGCCTGTAGAGTACCGCAGGAGCCAGTAGTGTTCTGTAGGGGCCCGTAAGGTTCCTTCCGTAGGGGCTGGCAGTGTTCCGTAGGGGCCTGTAGGGTTGTGTAAGTGCCCGCAGCAGTCTGTAGGAGTCTGTGGGATTCTGTAAGGTTCTGGAGGGTTCTGCAGGGTTCTGTAGGGGCCCGTAGAGTTCCGTAGTGGCTGGTAAAGTTCCGTAGGGCCCTGTGGGGTTCTGTATGGACCTGTAGGGTTCTGTAGGGGCCTGCAGGGTTCTGTAAGTGCCCGCAGGTGTCTGTAGGGTTCCATAGGGGTCTGTAGGGTTCCGTAGGCGCCTGCAGTGTTCTGTAGGAGCCCATAGGGTTTTAGTGAGGTTCCGTTGTGTTGCTAAGGGTCTTGTAGAGTGCTGTCGGGTCCTGGAGTATTCTGTAGGGTTCCAGAGGGGCTGGTAGGGTTCCGTTGAAATCTGTAGGCTTCCCTAGGGGCCCGTGGAGTCCCGTAGATTTCCGTAGGGGCCTGTAGGGTTGTGTAAGTGCCCGCAGGGGTTGGTAGGAGCTTGTAGGGTGCCATAAGTTTCCAGAGGGTTGTGTAGGGTTCCGTAGGGGCCTGTGGTGTTCCCTAGGGGCCTGTAGAGTCTCGTACATTTCCATAGGGGCCTGTGGTGTTCCCTAGGGGCCTGTAGAGTCTCGTACGGTTCCGTAGGGGCCTGTGGTGTTCCCTAGGGGCCTCTAGAGTCTCGTACAGTTCCGTAGGGTCCTGTAGGTTTCCATAAGCGCCCGCAGAGGTCTGAAGGGACCCGTACTGTTCCATAAGGATCCATAGGGTTCCGTAGAGCTTCGTAGGTTCCCTAGAGGCCTGTAGAGTACCGCAGGAGCCAGTAGTGTTCTGTAGGGGCCCGTAAGGTTCCTTCCGTAGGGGCTGGCAGTGTTCCGTAGGGGCCTGTAGGGTTGTGTAAGTGCCCGCAGCAGTCTGTAGGAGTCTGTGGGATTCTGTAAGGTTCTGGAGGGTTCTGCAGGGTTCTGTAGGGGCCCGTAGAGTTCCGTAGTGGCTGGTAAAGTTCCGTAGGGCCCTGTGGGGTTCTGTATGGACCTGTAGGGTTCTGTAGGGGCCTGCAGGCTTCTGTAAGTGCCCACAGGTGTCTGTAGGGTTTTGTAGGGGTCTGTAGGGTTCCGTAGGCGCCTGCAGTGTTCTGTAGGAGCCCATAGGGTTTTAGTGAGGTTCCGTTGTGTTGCTAAGGGTCTTGTAGAGTGCTGTCGGGTCCTGGAGTATTCTGTAGGGTTCCAGAAGGGCTCGTAGGGTTCCGTCGAAATCTGTAGGCTTCCCTAGGGGCCCGTGGAGTCCCGTAGATTTCCGTAGGGACCTGTAGGGTTGTGTAAGTGCCCGCAGGGGTTGGTAGGAGCTTGTAGGGTGCCATAAGTTTCCAGAGGGTTGTGTAGGGTTCCGTAGGGGCCTGTGGTGTTCCCTAGGGGCCTGTAGAGTCTCGTACATTTCCATAGGGGCCTGTGATGTTCCCTAGGGGCCTGTAAGGTCTCGTACAGTTCCGTAGGGGCCTGTGGTGTTCCCTAGGGGCCTCTAGAGTCTCGTACAGTTCCGTAGGGTCCTGTAGGTTTCCATAAGCGCCCGCAGAGGTCTGAAGGGACCCGTACTGTTCCATAAGGATCCATAGGGTTCCGTAGAGCTTCGTAGGTTCCCTAGAGGGCTGTAGAGTACCGCAGGAGCCAGTAGTGTTCTGTAGGGGCCCGTAAGGTTCCTTCCGTAGGGGCTGGCAGTGTTCCGTAGGGGCCTGTAGGGTTGTGTAAGTGCCCGCAGCAGTCTGTAGGAGTCTGTGGGATTCTGTAAGGTTCTGGAGGGTTCTGCAGGGTTCTGTAGGGGCCCGTAGAGTTCCGTAGTGGCTGGTAAAGTTCCGTAGGGCCCTGTGGGGTTCTGTATGGACCTGTAGGGTTCTGTAGGGGCCTGCAGGGTTCTGTAAGTGCCCACAGGCGTCTGTAGGGTTTTGTAGGGGTCTGTAGGGTTCCGTAGGCGCCTGCAGTGTTCTGTAGGAGCCCATAGGGTTTTAGTGAGGTTCCGTTGTGTTGCTAAGGGTCTTGTAGAGTGCTGTCGGGTCCTGGAGTATTCTGTAGGGTTCCAGAGGGGCTGGTAGGGTTCCGTTGAAATCTGTAGGCTTCCCTAGGGGCCCGTGGAGTCCCGTAGATTTCCGTAGGGGCCTGTAGGGTTGTGTAAGTGCCCGCAGGGGTTGGTAGGAGCTTGTAGGTTGCCATAAGTTTCCAGAGGGTTGTGTAGGGTTCCGTAGGGGCCGGTGGTGTTCCCTAGGGGCCTGTAGAGTCTCGTACAGTTCCGTAGGGTCCTGTAGGTTTCCATAAGCGCCCGCAGAGGTCTGAAGGGGCCCGTACTGTTCCGTAAGGATCCATAGGGTTCCGTAGAGCTTCGTAGGTTCCCTAGAGGCCTGTAGAGTACCGCAGGAGCCAGTAGTGTTCTGTATGGGCCCGTAAGGTTCCTTCCGTCGGGGCTGGCAGTGTTCCGTAGGGGCCTGTAGGGTTGTGTAAGTGCCCGCAGCAGTCTGTAGGAGTCTGTGGGATTCTGTAAGGTTCTGGAGGGTTCTGCAGGGTTCTGTAGGGGCCCGTAGAGTTCCGTAGTGGCTGGTAAAGTTCCGTAGGGCCCTGTGGGGTTCTGTATGGACCTGTAGGGTTCTGTAGGGGCCTGCAGGGTTCTGTAAGTGCCCGCAAGTGTCTGTAGAGTTCCGTAGTTGTCTGTAGGGTTCCGTAGGCGCCTGCAGTGTTCTGTAGGAGCTCATAGGGTTTTAGTGAGGTTCCGTTGTGTTGCTAAGGGTCTTGTAGAGTGCTGTCGGGTCCTGGAGTATTCTGTAGGGTTCCAGAGGGGCTCGTAGGGTTCCGTTGAAATCTGTAGGCTTCCCTAGGGGCCCGTGGAGTCCCGTAGATTTCCGTAGGGGCCTGTAGGGTTGTGTAAGTGCCCGCAGGGGTTGGTAGGAGCTTGTAGGGTGCCATAAGTTTCCAGAGGGTTGTGTAGGGTTCTGTAGGGGCCTGTGGTGTTCCCTAGGGGCCTGTAGAGTCTCGTACAATTCCGTAGGGTCCTGTAGGTTTCCATAAGCGCCCGCAGAGGTCTGAAGGGGCCCGTACTGTTCCGTAAGGATCCATAGGGCTCCGTAGAGCTTCGTAGGTTCCCTAGAGGCCTGTAGAGTACTGCAGGATCCAGTAGTGTTCTGTAGGGGCCCGTAGGGTTCCTTCCATAGGGGCTGGCAGTGTTCCGTAGGGTCCTCTAGGGTTGAGTAAGTGCCCGCAGGAGTCTGTAGGAATCCGTGGGATTCTGTAAGGTTCTGGAGGGTTCTGCAGGGTTCCGTAGGGGCCCGTAGAGTTCCGTAGTGGCTGGTAAAGTTCCGTAGGGCCCTGTACCGTTCCGTAACTGCCTGCAAGGGTCTTTAGGCTTCCGTAGGGGCTGGTAGGGTTCCATAAAGTTCCGTGGGTTCCTGCAGAGTTCTGCAAGTGCCCGCAAGGGCCTGTAGGGGCCCACAGTGTTACTGTCAGGTTCCGTAGAGTTCCGTAGGGGCCATAGGTTTCCGTAGCGGCTGGTAGGGTTCCGTAGGGGTCTGTAGGGTTCCGTAGGCACCTGCAGTGTTCTGTAGGAGCCCATAGGGTTTTAGTGAGGTTCCGTTGTGTTGCTAAGGGTCTTGTAGAGTGCTGTCGGGTCCTGGAGTATTCTGTAGGGTTCCAGAGGGGCTCGTAGGGTTCCGTTGAAATCTGTAGGCTTCCCTAGGGGCCCGTGGAGTCCCGTAGATTTCCGTAGGGGCCTGTAGTGTTCCCTAGGGGCCTCTAGAGTCTTGTACAGTTCCGTAGGGTCCTGTAGGTTTCCATAAGCACCCGCAGAGGTCTGAAGGGACCCGTACTGTTCCATAAGGATCCATAGGGTTCCGTAGAGCTTCGTAGGTTCCCTAGAGGCCTGTAGAGTACCGCAGGAGCCAGTAGTGTTCTGTAGGGGCCCGTAAGGTTCCTTCCGTAGGGGCTGGCAGTGTTTCGTAGGGGCCTGTAGGGTTGTGTAAGTGCCCGCAGCAGTCTGTAGGAGTCTGTGGGATTCTGTAAGGTTCTGGAGGGTTCTGCAGGGTTCTGTAGGGGCCCGTAGAGTTCCGTAGTGGCTGGTAAAGTTCCGTAGGGCCCTGTGGGGTTCTGTATGGACCTGTAGGGTTCTGTAGGGGCCTGCAGGGTTCTGTAAGTGCCCGCAGGTGTCTGTAGGGTTTTGTAGGGGTCTGTAGGGTTCCGTAGGCGCCTGCAGTGTTCTGTAGGAGCCCATAGGGTTTTAGTGAGGTTCCGTTGTGTTGCTAAGGGTCTTGTAGAGTGCTGTCGGGTCCTGGAGTATTCTGTAGGGTTCCAGAGGGGCTCGTAGGGTTCCGTTGAAATCTGTAGGCTTCCCTAGGGGCCCGTGGAGTCCCGTAGATTTCCGTAGGGGCCTGTAGGGTTGTGTAAGTGCCCGCAGGGGTTGGTAGGAGGTTGTAGGGTGCCATAAGTTTCCAGAGGGTTGTGTAGGGTTCCGTAGGGGCCTGTGGTGTTCCCTAGGGGCCTGTAGAGTCTCGTACATTTCCATAGGGGCCTGTGGTGTTCCCTAGGGGCCTGTAGAGTCTCGTATGGTTCCGTAGGGGCCTGTAGTGTTCCCTAGGGGCCTCTAGAGTCTCGTACAGTTCCGTAGGGTCCTGTAGGTTTCCATAAGCGCCCGCAGAGGTCTGAAGGGACCCGTACTGTTCCATAAGGATCCATAGGGTTCCGTAGAGCTTCGTAGGTTCCCTAGAGGGCTGTAGAGTACCGCAGGAGCCAGTAGTGTTCTGTAGGGGCCCGTAAGGTTCCTTCCGTAGGGGCTGGCAGTGTTCCGTAGGGGCCTGTAGGGTTGTGTAAGTGCCCGCAGCAGTCTGTAGGAGTCTGTGGGATTCTGTAAGGTTCTGGAGGGTTCTGCAGGGTTCTGTAGGGGCCCGTAGAGTTCCGTAGTGGCTGGTAAAGTTCCGTAGGGCCCTGTGGGGTTCTGTATGGACCTGTAGGGTTCTGTAGGGGCCTGCAGGCTTCTGTAAGTGCCCACAGGTGTCTGTAGGGTTTTGTAGGGGTCTGTAGGGTTCCGTAGGCGCCTGCAGTGTTCTGTAGGAGCCCATAGGGTTTTAGTGAGGTTCCGTTGTGTTGCTAAGGGTCTTGTAGAGTGCTGTCGGGTCCTGGAGTATTCTGTAGGGTTCCAGAAGGGCTCGTAGGGTTCCGTCGAAATCTGTAGGCTTCCCTAGGGGCCCGTGGAGTCCCGTAGATTTCCGTAGGGGCCTGTAGGGTTGTGTAAGTGCCCGCAGGGGTTGGTAGGAGCTTGTAGGGTGCCATAAGTTTCCAGAGGGTTGTGTAGGGTTCCGTAGGGGCCTGTGGTGTTCCCTAGGGGCCTGTAGAGTCTCGTACATTTCCATAGGGGCCTGTGATGTTCCCTAGGGGCCTGTAAGGTCTCGTACAGTTCCGTAGGGGCCTGTGGTGTTCCCTAGGGGCCTCTAGAGTCTCGTACAGTTCCGTAGGGTCCTGTAGGTTTCCATAAGCGCCCGCAGAGGTCTGAAGGGACCCGTACTGTTCCATAAGGATCCATAGGGTTCCGTAGAGCTTCGTAGGTTCTCTAGAGGCCTGTAGAGTACCGCAGGAGGCAGTAGTATTCTGTAGGGTTCCAGAGGGGCTCGTAGGGTTCCGTCGAAATCTGTAGGCTTCCCTAGGGGCCCGTGGAGTCCCGTAGATTTCCGTAGGGCCTGTAGGGTTGTGTAAGTGCCCGCAGGGGTTGGTAGGAGGTTGTAGGGTGCCATAAGTTTCCAGAGGGTTGTGTAGGGTTCCGTAGGGGCCTGTGGTGTTCCCTAGGGGCCTATAGAGTCTCGTACGGTTCCGTAGGGGCCTGTGGTTTTCCCTAGGGGCCTCTAGAGTCTCGTACGGTTCCGTAGGGGCCTGTAGTGTTCCCTAGGTGCCTCTAGAGTCTCGTACAGTTCCGTAGGGTCCTGTAGGTTTCCATAAGCGCCCGCAGAGGTCTGAAGGGGCCCGTACTGTTCCGTAAGGATCCATAGGGTTCCGTAGAGCTTCGTAGGTTCCCTAGAGGCCTGTAGAGTACCGCAGGAGCCAGTAGTGTTCTGTAGGGGCCCGTAAGGTTCCTTCCGTAGGGGCTGGCAGTGTTCCGTAGGGTCCTCTAGTGTTGAGTAAGTGCCCACAGGAGTCTGTAGGAGTCTGTGGGATTTTGTAAGGTTCTGGAGGGTTCTGCAGGGTTCCGTAGGGGCCCGTAGAGTTCCGTAGTGGCTGGTAAAGTTCCGTAGGGCCCTGTGGGGTTCTGTATGGACCTGTAGGGTTCTGTAGGGGCCTGCAGGGTTCTGTAAGTGCCCGCAGGTGTCTGTAGGGTTCCGTAGGGGTCTGTAGGGTTCCGTAGGCACCTGCAGTGTTCTGTAGGAGCCCATAGGGTTTTAGTGAGGTTCCGTTGTGTTGCTAAGGGTCTTGTAGAGTGCTGTCGGGTCCTGGAGTATTCTGTAGGGTTCCAGAGGGGCTCGTAGGGTTCCGTTGAAATCTGTAGGCTTCCCTAGGGGCCCGTGGAGTCCCGTAGATTTCCGTAGGGGCCTGTAGGGTTGTGTAAGTGCCCGCAGGGGTTGGTAGGAGCTTGTAGGGTGCCATAGGTTTCCAGAGGGTTGTGTAGGGTTCCGTAGGGGCCTGTGGTGTTCCCTAGGGGCCTCTAGAGTATCGTACAGTTCCGTAGGGTCCTGTAGGTTTCCATAAGGGCCCGCAGAGGTCTGAAGGGGCCCGTACTGTTCCGTAAGGATCCATAGGGCTCCGTAGAGCTTCGTAGGTTCCCTAGAGGCCTGTAGAGTACCGCAGGAGCCAGTAGTGTTCTGTAGGGGCCCGTAGGGTTCCTTCCATAGGGGCTGGCAGTGTTCGGTAGGGTCCTCTAGGGTTGAGTAAGTGCCCGCAGGAGTCTGTAGGAATCCGTGGGATTCTGTAAGGTTCTGGAGGGTTCTGCAGGGTTCCGTAGGGGCCCGTAGAGTTCCGTAGTGGCTGGTAAAGTTCCGTAGGGCCCTGTACCGTTCCGTAACTGCCTGCAAGGGTCTTTAGGCTTCCGTAGGGGCTGGTAGGGTTCCATAAAGTTCCGTGGGTTCCTGCAGAGTTCTGCAAGTGCCCGCAAGGGCCTGTAGGGGCCCACAGTGTTACTGTCAGGTTCCGTAGAGTTCCGTAGGGGCCATAGGTTTCCGTAGCGGCTGGTAGTATTCCGTAGGGGTCTGTAGGGTTCCGTAGGCACCTGCAGTGTTCTGTAGGAGCCCATAGGGTTTTAGTGAGGTTCCGTTGTGTTGCTAAGGGTCTTGTAGAGTGCTGTCGGGTCCTGGAGTATTCTGTAGGGTTCCAGAGGGGCTCTTAGGGTTCCGTTGAAATCTGTAGGCTTCCCTAGGGGCCCGTGGAGTCCCGTAGATTTCCGTAGGGGCCTGTAGGGTTGTGTAAGTGCCCGCAGGGGTTGGTAGGAGCTTGTAGGGTGCCATAAGTTTCCAGAGGGTTGTGTAGGGTTCCGTAGGGGCCTGTGGTGTTCCCTAGGGGCCTCTAGAGTCTCGTACGGTTCCGTAGGGGCCTGTAGTGTTCCCTAGGGGCCTCTAGAGTCTCGTACAGTTCCGTAGGGTCCTGTAGGTTTCCATAAGCGCCCGCAGAGGTCTGAAGGGGCCCGTACTGTTCCGTAAGGATCCATAGGGCTCCGTAGAGCTTCGTAGGTTCCCTAGAGGCCTGTAGAGTACCGCAGGAGCCAGTAGTGTTCTGTAGGGGCCCATAGGGTTCCTTCCGTAGGGGCTGGCAGTGTTCCGTAGGGTCCTCTAGGGTTGAGTAAGTGCCCGCAGGAGTCTGTAGGAATCCGTGGGATTCTGTAAGGTTCTGGAGGGTTCTGCAGGGTTCCGTAGGGGCCCGTAGAGTTCCGTAGTGGCTGGTAAAGTTCCCTAGGGCCCTGTACCGTTCCGTAACTGCCTGCAAGGGTCTTTAGGCTTCTGTAGGGGCTGGTAGGGTTCCATAAAGTTCCGTGGGTACCTGCAGAGTTCTGCAAGTGCCCGCAAGGGCCTGTAGGGGCCCACAGTGTTTCTGTCAGGTTCCGTAGAGTTCCGTAGGGGCCATAGGTTTCCGTAGCGGCCGGTAGTATTCCGTAGGGGTCTGTAGGTTTGTGTAAGTGCCCGCAGGGGTTGGTAGGAGCTTGTAGGGTGCCATAAGTTTCCAGAGGGTTGTGTAGGGTTCCGTAGGGGCCTGTGGTGTTCCCTAGGGGCCTCTAGAGTCTCGTCTGGTTCCGTAGGGGCCTGTGGTGTTCCCTAGGGTCCTGTAGATTCTCGTACGGTTCCGTAGGGGCCTGTGGTGTTCCCTAGGGGCCTGTAGAGTCTCGTACAGTTCCGTAGGGTCCTGTAGGTTTCCATAAGCGCCCGCAGAGATCTGAAGGGGCCCGTACTGTTCCGTAAGGATCCACAGGGCTCTGTAGAGCTTCGTAGGTTCCCTAGAGGGCTGTAGAGTACCGCAGGAGCCAGTAGTGTTCTGTAGGGGCCCGTAAGGTTCCTTCCGTAGGGGCTGGCAGTGTTCCGTAGGGGCCTGTAGGGTTGTGTAAGTGCCCGCAGCAGTCTGTAGGAGTCTGTGGGATTCTGTAAGGTTCTGGAGGGTTCTGCAGGGTTCTGTAGGGGCCCGTAGAGTTCCGTAGTGGCTGGTAAAGTTCCGTAGGGCCCTGTGGGGTTCTGTATGGACCTGTAGGGTTCTGTAGGGGCCTGCAGGGTTCTGTAAGTGCCCGCAGGTGTCTGTAGGGTTCCATAGGGGTCTGTAGGGTTCCGTAGGCACCTGCAGTGTTCTGTAGGAGCCCATAGGGTTTTAGTGAGGTTCCGTTGTGTTGCTAAGGGTCTTGTAGAGTGCTGTCGGGTCCTGGAGTATTCTGTAGGGTTCCAGAGGGGCTCGTAGGGTTCCGTTGAAATCTGTAGGCTTCCCTAGGGGCCCGTGGAGTCCCGTAGATTTCCGTAGGGGCCTGTAGGGTTGTGTAAGTGCCCGCAGGGGTTGGTAGGAGCTTGTAGGGTGCCATAAGTTTCCAGAGGGTTGTGTAGGGTTCCGTAGGGGCCTGTGGTGTTCCCTAGGGGCCTGTAGAGTCTCGTACAGTTCCGTAGGGTCCTGTAGGTTTCCATAAGCGCCCGCAGAGGTCTGAAGGGGCCCGTACTGTTCCGTAAGGATCCATAGGGCTCCGTAGAGCTTCGTAGGTTCCCTAGAGGCCTGTAGAGTACCGCAGGAGCCAGTAGTGTTCTGTAGGGGCCCGTAAGGTTCCTTCCGTAGGGGCTGGCAGTGTTCCGTAGGGGCCTGTAGGGTTGTGTAAGTGCCCGCAGCAGTCTGTAGGAGTCTGTGGGATTCTGTAAGGTTCTCGACGATTCTGCAGGGTTCTGTAGGGGCCCGTAGAGTTCCGTAGTGGCTGGTAACGTTCTCTAGGGCCCTGTACCATTCCGTAACTGCCTGCAAGGGTCTTTAGGCTTCCGTAGGGGCTGGTAGGGTTCCATAAAGTTCCGTGGGTTCCTGCAGAGTTCTGCAAGTGCCCGCAAGGGCCTGTAGGGGCGCACAGTGTTTCTGTCAGGTTCCGTAGATTTCCGTAGGGGCCATAGGTTTCCGTAGTGGCTGGTAGTATTCCGTAGGGGTCTGTAGGGTTCCGTAGGCACCTGCAGTGTTCTGTAGGAGCCCATAGGGTTTTAGTGAGGTTCCGTTGTGTTGCTAAGGGTCTTGTAGAGTGCTGTCGGGTCCTGGAGTATTCTGTAGGGTTCCAGAGGGGCTCTTAGGGTTCTGTCGAAATCTGAAGGGTTCCCTAGGGGCCCGTGGAGTCCCGTAGATTTCCGTAGGGGCCTGTAGGGTTGTGTAAGTGCCCGCAGGGGTTGGTAGGAGCTTGTAGGGTGCCATAAGTTTCCAGAGGGTTGTGTAGGGTTCCGTAGGGGCCTGTGGTGTTCCCTAGGGGCCTGTAGAGTTTCGTACGGTTCTGTAGGGGCCTGTGGTGTTCCCTAGGGGCCTGTAGAGTCTCGTACGGTTCCGTAGGGGCCTGTGGTGTTCCCTAGGGGCCTCTAGAGTCTCGTACAGTTCCGTAGGGTCCTGTAGGTTTCCATAAGCGCCCGCAGAGGTCTGAAGGGGCCCGTACTGTTCCGTAAGGATCCATAGGGCTCCGTAGAGCTTCGTAGGTTCCCTAGAGGCCTGTAGAGTACCGCAGTAGCCAGTAGTGTTCTGTAGGGGCCCGTAAGGTTCCTTCCGTAGGGGCTGGCAGTGTTCCGTAGGGGCCTGTAGGGTTGTGTAAGTGCCCGCAGCAGTCTGTAGGAGTCTGTGGGATTCTGTAAGGTTCTGGACGGTTCTGCAGGGTTCCGTAGGGGCCCGTAGAGTTCCGTAGTGGCTGGTAAAGTTCCGTAGGGCCCTGTGGGGTTCTGTATGGACCTGTAGGGTTCTGTAGGGGCCTGCAGGGTTCTGTAAGTGCCCGCAGGTGTCTGTAGGGTTCCATAGGGGTCTGTAGGGTTCCGTAGGCACCTGCAGTGTTCTGTAGGAGCCCATAGGGTTTTAGTGAGGTTCCGTTGTGTTGCTAAGGGTCTTGTAGAGTGCTGTCGGGTCCTGGAGTATTCTGTAGGGTTCCAGAGGGGCTCGTAGGGTTCCGTTGAAATCTGTAGGCTTCCCTAGGGGCCCGTGGAGTCCCGTAGATTTCCGTAGGGGCCTGTAGGGTTGTGTAAGTGCCCGCAGGGGTTGGTAGGAGCTTGTAGGGTGCCATAAGTTTCCAGAGGGTTGTGTAGGGTTCCGTAGGGGCCTGTGGTGTTCCCTAGGGGCCTGTAGAGTTTCGTACGGTTCTGTAGGGGCCTGTGGTGTTCCCTAGGGGCCTGTAGAGTCTCGTACGGTTCCGTAGGGGCCTGTAGTGTTCCCTAGGGGCCTCTAGAGTCTCGTACAGTTCCGTAGGGTCCTGTAGGTTTCCATAAGCGCCCGCAGAGGTCTGAAGGGGTCCGTACTGTTCCGTAAGGATCCATAGGCCTCCGTAGAGCTTCGTAGGTTCCCTAGAGGCCTGTAGAGTACCGCAGGAGCCAGTAGTGTTCTGTAGGGGCCCGTAAGGTTCCTTCCGTAGGGGCTGGCAGTGTTCCATAGGGGCCTGTAGGGTTGTGTAAGTGCCCGCAGCAGTCTGTAGGAGTCTGTGGGATTCTGTAAGGTTCTCGACGGTTCTGCAGGGTTCTGTAGGGGCCCGTAGAGTTCCGTAGTGGCTGGTAACGTTCTCTAGGGCCCTGTACCATTCCGTAACTGCCTGCAAGGGTCTTTAGGCTTCCGTAGGGGCTGGTAGGGTTCCATAAAGTTCCGTGGGTTCCTGCAGAGTTCTGCAAGTGCCCGCAAGGGCCTGTAGGGGCCCACAGTGTTTCTGTCAGGTTCCGTAGAGTTCCGTAGGGGCCATAGGTTTCCGTAGCGGCTGGTAGTATTCCGTAGGGGTCTGTAGGGTTCCGTAGGCACCTGCAGTGTTCTGTAAGAGCCCATAGGGTTTTAGTGAGGTTCCGTTGTGTTGCTAAGGGTGTTGTAGAGTGCTGTCGGGTCCTGGAGTATTCTGTAGGGTTCCAGAGGGGCTCGTAGGGTTCCGTTGAAATCTGTAGGCTTCCCTAGGAGCCCGTGGAGTCCCGTAGATTTCCGTAGGGGCCTGTAGGGTTGTGTAAGTGCCCGCAGGGGTTGGTAGGAGCTTGTAGGGTGCCATAAGTTTCCAGAGGGTTGTGTAGGGTTCCGTAGGGGCCTGTGGTGTTCCCTAGGGGCCTGTAGAGTTTCGTACGGTTCTGTAGGGGCCTGTGGTGTTCCCTAGGGGCCTGTAGAGTCTCGTACGGTTCCGTAGGGGCCTGTGGTGTTCCCTAGGGGCCTCTAGAGTCTCGTACAGTTCCGTAGGGTCCTGTAGGTTTCCATAAGCGCCCGCAGAGGTCTGAAGGGGCCCGTACTGTTCCGTAAGGATCCATAGGGCTCCGTAGAGCTTCGTAGGTTCCCTAGAGGCCTGTAGAGTACCGCAGTAGCCAGTAGTGTTCTGTAGGGGCCCGTAAGGTTCCTTCCGTAGGGGCTGGCAGTGTTCCGTAGGGGCCTGTAGGGTTGTGTAAGTGCCCGCAGCAGTCTGTAGGAGTCTGTGGGATTCTGTAAGGTTCTGGAAGGTTCTGCAGGGTTCTGTAGGGGCCCGTAGAGTTCCGTAGTGGCTGGTAAAGTTCCGTAGGGCCCTGTGGGGTTCTGTATGGACCTGTAGGGTTCTGTAGGGGCCTGCAGGCTTCTGTATGTGCCCGCAGGTGTCTGTAGGGTTCCATAGGGGTCTGTAGGGTTCCGTAGGCACCTGCAGTGTTCTGTAGGAGCCCATAGGGTTTTAGTGAGGTTCCGTTGTGTTGCTAAGGGTCTTGTAGAGTGCTGTCGGGTCCTGGAGTATTCTGTAGGGTTCCAGAGGGGCTCGTAGGGTTCCGTTGAAATCTGTAGGCTTCCCTAGGGGCCCGTGGAGTCCCGTAGATTTCCGTAGGGGCCTGTAGGGTTGTGTAAGTGCCCGCAGGGGTTGGTAGGAGCTTGTAGGGTGCCATAAGTTTCCAGAGGGTTGTGTAGGGTTCCGTAGGGGCCTGTGGTGTTCCCTAGGGGCCTCTAGAGTCTCATACGGTTCCGTAGGGGCCTGTAGTGTTCCCTAGGGGCCTGTAGAGTCTCGTACAGTTCCGTAGGGTCCTGTAGGTTTCCATAAGCGCCCGCAGAGGTCTGAAGGGGTCCGTACTGTTCCGTAAGGATCCATAGGCCTCCGTAGAGCTTCGTAGGTTCCCTAGAGGCCTGTAGAGTACCGCAGGAGCCAGTAGTGTTCTGTAGGGGCCCGTAAGGTTCCTTCCGTAGGGGCTGGCAGTGTTCCGTAGGGGCCTGTAGGGTTGTGTAAGTGCCCGCAGCAGTCTGTAGGAGTCTGTGGGATTCTGTAAGGTTCTCGACGGTTCTGCAGGGTTCTGTAGGGCCCGTAGAGTTCCGTAGTGGCTGGTAACGTTCTCTAGGGCCCTGTACCATTCCGTAACTGCCTGCAAGGGTCTTTAGGCTTCCGTAGGGGCTGGTAGGGTTCCATAAAGTTCCGTGGGTTCCTGCAGAGTTCTGCAAGTGCCCGCAAGGGCCTGTAGGGACCCACAGTGTTTCTGTCAGGTTCCGTAGAGTTCCGTAGGGGCCATAGGTTTCCATAGTGGCTGGTAGTATTCCGTAGGGGTCTGTAGGGTTCCGTAGGCACCTGCAGTGTTCTGTAGGAGCCCATAGGGTTTTAGTGAGGTTCCGTTGTGTTGCTAAGGGTCTTGTAGAGTGCTGTCGGGTCCTGGAGTATTCTGTAGGGTTCCAGAGGGGCTCGTAGGGTTCCGTTGAAATCTGTAGGCTTCCCTAGGGGCCCGTGGAGTCCCGTAGATTTCCGTAGGGGCCTGTAGGGTTGTGTAAGTGCCCGCAGGGGTTGGTAGGAGCTTGTAGGGTGCCATAAGTTTCCAGAGGGTTGTGTAGGGTTCCGTAGGGGCCTGTGGTGTTCCCTAGGGGCCTCTAGAGTCTCGTACAGTTCCGTAGGGTCCTGTAGGTTTCCATAAGCGCCCGCAGAGGTCTGAAGGGGCCCGTACTGTTCCGTAAGGATCCATAGGGCTCCGTAGAGCTTCGTAGGTTCCCTAGAGGCCTGTAGAGTACCGCAGGAGCCAGTAGTGTTCTGTAGGGGCCCGTAGGGTTCCTTCCGTAGGGGCTGGCAGTGTTCCGTAGGGTCCTCTAGGGTTGAGTAAGTGCCCGCAGGAGTCTGTAGGAATCCGTGGGATTCTGTAAGGTTCTGGAGGGTTCTGCAGGGTTCCGTAGGGGCCCGTAGAGTTCCGTAGTGGCTGGTAAAGTTCCGTAGGGCCCTGTACCGTTCCGTAACTGCCTGCAAGGGTCTTTAGGCTTCCGTAGGGGCTGGTAGGGTTCCATAAAGTTCCGTGGGTTCCTGCAGAGTTCTGCAAGTGCCCGCAAGGGCCTGTAGGGGCCCACAGTGTTTCTGTCAGGTTCCGTAGAGTTCCGTAGGGGCCATAGGTTTCCGTAGCGGCTGGTAGTATTCCGTAGGGGTCTGTAGGGTTCCGTAGGCACCTGCAGTGTTCTGTAGGAGCCCATAGGGTTTTAGTGAGGTTCCGTTGTGTTGCTAAGGGTCTTGTAGAGTGCTGTCGGGTCCTGGAGTATTCTGTAGGGTTCCAGAGGGGCTCGTAGGGTTCCGTTGAAATCTGTAGGCTTCCCTAGGGGCCCGTGGAGTCCCGTAGATTTCCGTAGGGGCCTGTAGGGTTGTGTAAGTGCCCGCAGGGGTTGGTAGGAGCTTGTAGGGTGCCATAAGTTTCCAGAGGGTTGTGTAGGGTTCCGTAGGGGCCTGTGGTGTTCCCTAGGGGCCTCTAGAGTCTCATACGGTTCCGTAGGGGCCTGTAGCGTTCCCTAGGGGCCTCTAGAGTCTCGTACAGTTCCGTAGGGTCCTGTAGGTTTCCATAAGCGCCCGCAGAGGTCTGAAGGGGTCCGTACTGTTCCGTAAGGATCCATAGGCCTCCGTAGAGCTTCGTAGGTTCCCTAGAGGCCTGTAGAGTACCGCAGGAGCCAGTAGTGTTCTGTAGGGGCCCGTAGGGTTCCTTCCGTAGGGGCTGGCAGTGTTCCGTAGGGGCCTGTAGGGTTGTGTAAGTGCCCGCAGCAGTCTGTAGGAGTCTGTGGGATTCTGTAAGGTTCTCGACGGTTCTGCAGGGTTCTGTAGGGGCCCGTAGAGTTCCGTAGTGGCTGGTAACGTTCTCTAGGGCCCTGTACCATTCCGTAACCGTAACTGCCTGCAAGGGTCTTTAGGCTTCCGTAGGGGCTGGTAGGGTTCCATAAAGTTCCGTGGGTTCCTGCAGAGTTCTGCAAGTGCCCGCAAGGGCCTGTAGGGGCCCACAGTGTTTCTGTCAGGTTCCGTAGAGTTCCGTAGGGGCCATAGGTTTTTATAGTGGCTGGTAGTATTCCGTAGGGGTCTGTAGGGTTCCGTAGGCACCTGCAGTGTTCTGTAGGAGCCCATAGGGTTTTAGTGAGGTTCCGTTGTGTTGCTAATTGTCTTGTAGAGTGCTGTCGGGTCCTGGAGTATTCTGTAGGGTTCCAGAGGGGCTCGTAGGGTTCCGTTGAAATCTGTAGGCTTCCCTAGGGGCCCGTGGAGTCCCGTAGATTTCCGTAGGGGCCTGTAGGGTTGTGTAAGTGCCCGCAGGGGTTGGTAGGAGCTTGTAGGGTGCCATAAGTTTCCAGAGGGTTGTGTAGGGTTCCGTAGGGGCCTGTGGTGTTCCCTAGGGGCCTCTAGAGTCTCGTACAGTTCCGTAGGGTCCTGTAGGTTTCCATAAGCGCCCGCAGAGGTCTGAAGGGGCCCGTACTGTTCCGTAAGGATCCATAGGGCTCCGTAGAGCTTCGTAGGTTCCCTAGAGGCCTGTAGAGTACCGCAGGAGCCAGTAGTGTTCTGTAGGGGCTAGTAGGGTTCCTTCCATAGGGGCTGGCAGTGTTCCGTAGGGTCCTCTAGGGTTGAGTAAGTGCCCGCAGGAGTCTGTAGGAATCCGTGGGATTCTGTAAGGTTCTGGAGGGTTCTGCAGGGTTCCGTAGGGGCCCGTAGAGTTCCGTAGTGGCTGGTAAAGTTCCGTAGGGCCCTGTACCGTTCCGTAACTGCCTGCAAGGGTCTTTAGGCTTCCGTAGGGGCTGGTAGGGTTCCATAAAGTTCCGTGGGTTCCTGCAGAGTTCTGCAAGTGCCCGCAAGGGCCTGTAGGGGCCCACAGTGTTTCTGTGTGGTTCCGTAGAGTTCCGTAGGGGCCATAGGTTTCCGTAGCGGCTGGTAGTATTCCGTAGGGGTCTGTAGGGTTCCGTAGGCACCTGCAGTGTTCTGTAGGAGCCCATAGGGTTTTTACTGAGGTTCCGTTGTGTTGCTAAGGGTCTTGTAGAGTGCTGTCGGGTCCTGGAGTATTCTGTAGGGTTCCAGAGGGGCTCGTAGGGTTCCGTTGAAATCTGTAGGCTTCCCTAGGGGCCCGTGGAGTCCCGTAGATTTCCGTAGGGGCCTGTAGGGTTGTGTAAGTGCCCGCAGGGGTTGGTAGGAGCTTGTAGGGTGCCATAAGTTTCCAGAGGGTTGTGTAGGGTTCCATAGGGGCCTGTGGTGTTCCCTAGGGGCCTGTAGAGTCTCGTACAGTTCCGTAGGGTCCTGTAGGTTTCCATAAGCGCCCGCAGAGGTCTGAAGGGGCCCGTACTGTTCCGTAAGGATCCATAGGGCTCCGTAGAGCTTCGTAGGTTCCCTAGAGGCCTGTAGAGTACCGCAGGAGCCAGTAGTGTTCTGTAGGGGCCCGTAGGGTTCCTTCCGTAGGGGCTGGCAGTGTTCCGTAGGGTCCTCTAGGGTTGACTAAGTGCCCGCAGGAGTCTGTAGGAATCCGTGGGATTCTGTAAGGTTCTGGAGGGTTCTGCAGGGTTCCGTAGGGGCCCGTAGAGTTCCGTAGTGGCTGGTACAAGTTCCGTAGGGCCCTGTACCGTTCCGTAACTGCCTGCAAGGGTCTTTAGGCTTCCGTAGGGGCTGGTAGGGTTCCATAAAGTTCCGTGGGTTCCTGCAGAGTTCTGCAAGTGCCCGCAAGGGCCTGTAGGGGCCCACAGTGTTTCTGTCAGGTTCCGTAGAGTTCCGTAGGGGCCATAGGTTTCCGTAGCGGCTGGTAGTATTCCGTAGGGGTCTGTAGGGTTCCGTAGGCACCTGCAGTGTTCTGTAGGAGCCCATAGGGTTTTAGTGAGGTTCCGTTGTGTTGCTAAGGGTCTTGTAGAGTGCTGTCGGGTCCTGGAGTATTCTGTAGGGTTCCAGAGGGGCTCGTAGGGTTCCGTTGAAATCTGTAGGCTTCCCTAGGGGCCCGTGGAGTCCCGTAGATTTCCGTAGGGGCCTGTAGGGTTGTGTAAGTGCCCGCAGGGGTTGGTAGGAGCTTGTAGGGTGCCATAAGTTTCCAGAGGGTTGTGTAGGGTTCCGTAGGGGCCTGTGGTGTTCCCTAGGGGCCTCTAGAGTCTCATACGGTTCCGTAGGGGCCTGTAGCGTTCCCTAGGGGCCTCTAGAGTCTCGTACAGTTCCGTAGGGTCCTGTAGGTTTCCATAAGCGCCCGCAGAGGTCTGAAGGGGCCCGTACTGTTCCGTAAGGATCCATAGGGCTCCGTAGAGCTTCGTAGGTTCCCTAGAGGCCTGTAGAGTACCGCAGGAGCCAGTAGTGTTCTGTAGGGGCCCGTAGGGTTCCTTCCGTAGGGGCTGGCAGTGTTCCGTAGGGGCCTGTAGGGTTGTGTAAGTGCCCGCAGCAGTCTGTAGGAGTCTGTGGGATTCTGTAAGGTTCTCGACGGTTCTGCAGGGTTCTGTAGGGGCCCGTAGAGTTCCGTAGTGGCTGGTAACGTTCTCTAGGGCCCTGTACCATTCCGTAACTGCCTGCAAGGGTCTTTAGGCTTCCGTAGGGGCTGGTAGGGTTCCATAAAGTTCCGTGGGTTCCTGCAGAGTTCTGCAAGTGCCCGCAAGGGCCTGTAGGGGCGCACAGTGTTTCTGTCAGGTTCCGTAGAGTTCCGTAGGGGCCATAGGTTTCCATAGTGGCTGGTAGTATTCCGTAGGGGTCTGTAGGGTTCCGTAGGCACCTGCAGTGTTCTGTAGGAGCCCATAGGGTTTTAGTGAGGTTCCGTTGTGTTGCTAATTGTCTTGTAGAGTGCTGTCGGGTCCTGGAGTATTCTGTAGGGTTCCAGAGGGGCTCGTAGGGTTCCGTTGAAATCTGTAGGCTTCCCTAGGGGCCCGTGGAGTCCCGTAGATTTCCGTAGGGGCCTGTAGGGTTGTGTAAGTGCGCGCAGGGGTTGGTAGGAGCTTGTAGGGTGCCATAAGTTTCCAGAGGGTTGTGTAGGGTTCCGTAGGGGCCTGTGGTGTTCCCTAGGGGCCTCTAGAGTCTCATACGGTTCCGTAGGGGCCTGTAGCGTTCCCTAGGGGCCTCTAGAGTCTCGTACAGTTCCGTAGGGTCCTGTAGGTTTCCATAAGCGCCCGCAGAGGTCTGAAGGGGTCCGTACTGTTCCGTAAGGATCCATAGGCCTCCGTAGAGCTTCGTAGGTTCCCTAGAGGCCTGTAGAGTACCGCAGGAGCCAGTAGTGTTCTGTAGGGGCCCGTAGGGTTCCTTCCGTAGGGGCTGGCAGTGTTCCGTAGGGGCCTGTAGGGTTGTGTAAGTGCCCGCAGCAGTCTGTAGGAGTCTGTGGGATTCTGTAAGGTTCTCGATGGTTCTGCAGGGTTCTGTAGGGGCCCGTAGAGTTCCGTAGTGGCTGGTAACGTTCTCTAGGGCCCTGTACCATTCCGTAACTGCCTGCAAGGGTCTTTAGGCTTCCGTAGGGGCTGGTAGGGTTCCATAAAGTTCCGTGGGTTCCTGCAGAGTTCTGCAAGTGCCCGCAAGGGCCTGTAGGGGCCCACAGTGTTTCTGTCAGGTTCCGTAGAGTTCCGTAGGGGCCATAGGTTTCCGTAGCGGCTGGTAGTATTCCGTAGGGGTCTGTAGGGTTCCGTAGGCACCTGCAGTGTTCTGTAGGAGCCCATAGGGTTTTAGTGAGGTTCCGTTGTGTTGCTAAGGGTCTTGTAGAGTGCTGTCGGGTCCTGGAGTATTCTGTAGGGTTCCAGAGGGGCTCGTAGGGTTCCGTTGAAATCTGTAGGCTTCCCTAGGGGCCCGTGGAGTCCCGTAGATTTCCGTAGGGGCCTGTAGGGTTGTGTAAGTGCCCGCAGGGGTTGGTAGGAGCTTGTAGGGTGCCATAAGTTTCCAGAGGGTTGTGTAGGGTTCCGTAGGGGCCTGTGGTGTTCCCTAGGGGCCTGTAGAGTCTCGTACGGTTCTGTAGGGGCCTGTGGTGTTCCCTAGGGGCCTGTAGAGTCTCGTACGGTTCCGTAGGGGCCTGTAGTGTTCCCTAGGGGCCTCTAGAGTCTCGTACAGTTCCGTAGGGTCCTGTAGGTTTCCATAAGCGCCCGCAGAGGTCTGAAGGGGCCCGTATTGTTCCATAAGGATCCATAGGGCTCCGTAGAGCTTCGTAGGTTCCCTAGAGGGCTGTAGAGTACCGCAGGAGCCAGTAGTGTTCTGTAGGGGCCCGTAAGGTTCCTTTCGTAGGGGCTGGCAGTGTTCCGTAGGGGCCTGTAGGGTTGTGTAAGTGCCCGCAGGAGTCTGTAGGAGTCTGTGGGATTCTGTAAGGTTCTGGAGGGTTCTGCAGGGTTCTGTAGGGGCCCGTAGAGTTCCGTAGTGGCTGGTAAAGTTCCGTAGGGCCCTGTGGGGTTCTGTATGGACCTGTAGGGTTCTGTAGGGGCCTGCAGGCTTCTGTAAAGTGCCCGCAGGTGTCTGTAGGGTTCCATAGGGGTCTGTAGGGTTCCGTAGGCACCTGCAGTGTTCTGTAGGAGCCCATAGGGTTTTAGTGAGGTTCCGTTGTGTTGCTAAGGGTCTTGTAGAGTGCTGTCGGGTCCTGGAGTATTCTGTAGGGTTCCAGAGGGGCTCGTAGGGTTCCGTTGAAATCTGTAGGCTTCCCTAGGGGCCCGTGGAGTCCCGTAGATTTCCGTAGGGGCCTGTAGGGTTGTGTAAGTGCCCGCAGGGGTTGGTAGGAGCTTGTAGGGTGCCATAAGTTTCCAGAGGGTTGTGTAGGGTTCCGTAGGGGCCTGTGGTGTTCCCTAGGGGCCTGTAGAGTCTCATACGGTTCCGTAGGGGCCTGTAGTGTTCCCTAGGGGCCTGTAGAGTCTCGTACAGTTCCGTAGGGTCCTGTAGGTTTCCATAAGCGCCCTCAGAGGTCTGAAGGGACCCGTACTGTTCCATGAGGATCCATAGGGTTCCGTAGAGCTTCGTAGGTTCCCTAGAGGCCTGTAGAGTACCGCAGGAGCCAGTAGTGTTCTGTAGGGGCCCGTAGGGTTCCTTCCATAGGGGCTGGCAGTGTTCCGTAGGGTCCTCTAGGGTTGAGTAAGTGCCCGCAGGAGTCTGTAGGAATCCGTGGGATTCTGTAAGGTTCTGGAGGGTTCTGCAGGGTTCTGTAGGGGCCCGTAGAGTTCCGTAGTGGCTGGTAACGTTCTCTAGGGCCCTGTACCATTCCGTAACTGCCTGCAAGGGTCTTTAGGCTTCCGTAGGGGCTGGTAGGGTTCCATAAAGTTCCGTGGGTTCCTGCAGAGTTCTGCAAGTGCCCGCAAGGGCCTGTAGGGGCCCACAGTGTTTCTGTCAGGTTCCGTAGAGTTCCGTAGGGGCCATAGGTTTCCATAGTGGCTGGTAGTATTCCGTAGGGGTCTGTAGGGTTCCGTAGGCACCTGCAGTGTTCTGTAGGAGCCCATAGGGTTTTAGTGAGGTTCCGTTGTGTTGCTAATTGTCTTGTAGAGTGCTGTCGGGTCCTGGAGTATTCTGTAGGGTTCCAGAGGGGCTCGTAGGGTTCCGTTGAAATCTGTAGGCTTCCCTAGGGGCCCGTGGAGTCCCGTAGATTTCCGTAGGGGCCTGTAGGGTTGTGTAAGTGCCCGCAGGGGTTGGTAGGAGCTTGTAGGGTGCCATAAGTTTCCAGAGGGTTGTGTAGGGTTCCGTAGGGGCCTGTGGTGTTCCCTAGGGGCCTGTAGAGTCTCGTACGGTTCTGTAGGGGCCTGTGGTGTTCCCTAGGGGCCTGTAGAGTCTCGTACGGTTCCGTAGGGGCCTGTAGTGTTCCCTAGGGGCCTCTAGAGTCTCGTACAGTTCCGTAGGGTCCTGTAGGTTTCCATAAGCGCCCGCAGAGGTCTGAAGGGGCCCGTATTGTTCCATAAGGATCCATAGGGCTCCGTAGAGCTTCGTAGGTTCCCTAGAGGGCTGTAGAGTACCGCAGGAGCCAGTAGTGTTCTGTAGGGGCCCGTAAGGTTCCTTCCGTAGGGGCTGGCAGTGTTCCGTAGGGGCCTGTAGGGTTGTGTAAGTGCCCGCAGCAGTCTGTAGGAGTCTGTGGGATTCTGTAAGGTTCTGGAGGGTTCTGCAGGGTTCTGTAGGGGCCCGTAGAGTTCCGTAGTGGCTGGTAAAGTTCCGTAGGGCCCTGTGGGGTTCTGTATGGACCTGTAGGGTTCTGTAGGGGCCTGCAGGCTTCTGTAAAGTGCCCGCAGGTGTCTGTAGGGTTCCATAGGGGTCTGTAGGGTTCCGTAGGCGCCTGCAGTGTTCTGTAGGAGCCCATAGGGTTTTAGTGAGGTTCCGTTGTGTTGCTAAGGGTCTTGTAGAGTGCTGTCGGGTCCTGAAGTATTCTGTAGGGTTCCAGAGGGGCTCGTAGGGTTCCGTTGAAATCTGTAGGCTTCCCTAGGGGCCCGTGGAGTCCCGTAGATTTCCGTAGGGGCCTGTAGGGTTGTCTAAGTGCCTGTAGGGGTTGGTAGGAGCTTGTAGGGTGCCATAAGTTTCCAGAGGGTTGTGTAGGGTTCCGTAGGGGCCTGTGGTGTTCCCTAGGGGCCTCTAGAGTCTCATACGGTTCCGTAGGGGCCTGTAGTGTTCCCTAGGGGCCTGTAGAGTCTCGTACAGTTCCGTAGGGTCCTGTAGGTTTCCATAAGCGCCCGCAGAGGTCTGAAGGGGTCCGTACTGTTCCGTAAGGATCCATAGGCCTCCGTAGAGCTTCGTAGGTTCCCTAGAGGCCTGTAGAGTACCGCAGGAGCCAGTAGTGTTCTGTAGGGGCCCGTAGGGTTCCTTCCATAGGGGCTGGCAGTGTTCCGTAGGGTCCTCTAGGGTTGAGTAAGTGCCCGCAGGAGTCTGTAGGAATCCGTGGGATTCTGTAAGGTTCTGGAGGGTTCTGCAGGGTTCTGTAGGGGCCCGTAGAGTTCCGTAGTGGCTGGTAACGTTCTCTAGGGCCCTGTACCATTCCGTAACTGCCTGCAAGGGTCTTTAGGCTTCCGTAGGGGCTGGTAGGGTTCCATAAAGTTCCGTGGGTTCCTGCAGAGTTCTGCAAGTGCCCGCAAGGGCCTGTAGGGGCCCACAGTGTTTCTGTCAGGTTCCGTAGAGTTCCGTAGGGGCCATAGGTTTCCATAGTGGCTGGTAGTATTCCGTAGGGGTCTGTAGGGTTCCGTAGGCACCTGCAGTGTTCTGTAGGAGCCCATAGGGTTTTAGTGAGGTTCCGTTGTGTTGCTAATTGTCTTGTAGAGTGCTGTCGGGTCCTGGAGTATTCTGTAGGGTTCCAGAGGGGCTCGTAGGGTTCCGTTGAAATCTGTAGGCTTCCCTAGGGGCCCGTGGAGTCCCGTAGATTTCCGTAGGGGCCTGTAGGGTTGTGTAAGTGCCCGCAGGGGTTGGTAGGAGCTTGTAGGGTGCCATAAGTTTCCAGAGGGTTGTGTAGGGTTCCGTAGGGGCCTGTGGTGTTCCCTAGGGGCCTGTAGAGTCTCGTACGGTTCTGTAGGGGCCTGTGGTGTTCCCTAGGGGCCTGTAGAGTCTCGTACGGTTCCGTAGGGGCCTGTAGTGTTCCCTAGGGGCCTCTAGAGTCTCGTACAGTTCCGTAGGGTCCTGTAGGTTTCCATAAGCGCCCGCAGAGGTCTGAAGGGGCCCGTATTGTTCCATAAGGATCCATAGGGCTCCGTAGAGCTTCGTAGGTTCCCTAGAGGCCTGTAGAGTACCGCAGGAGCCAGTAGTGTTCTGTAGGGGCCCGTAAGGTTCCTTCCGTAGGGGCTGGCAGTGTTCCGTAGGGGCCTGTAGGGTTGTGTAAGTGCCCGCAGCAGTCTGTAGGAGTCTGTGGGATTCTGTAAGGTTCTGGAGGGTTCTGCAGGGTTCTGTAGGGGCCCGTAGAGTTCCGTAGTGGCTGGTAAAGTTCCGTAGGGCCCTGTGGGGTTCTGTATGGACCTGTAGGGTTCTGTAGGGGCCTGCAGGGTTCTGTATGTGCCCGCAGGTGTCTGTAGGGTTCCATAGGGGTCTGTAGGGTTCCGTAGGCACCTGCAGTGTTCTGTAGGAGCCCATAGGGTTTTAGTGAGGTTCCGTTGTGTTGCTAAGGGTCTTGTAGAGTGCTGTCGGGTCCTGGAGTATTCTGTAGGGTTCCAGAGGGGCTCGTAGGGTTCCATTGAAATCTGTAGGCTTCCCTAGGGGCCCGTGGAGTCCCGTAGATTTCCGTAGGGGCCTGTAGGGTTGTGTAAGTGCCCGCAGGGGTTGGTAGGAGCTTGTAGGGTGCCATAAGTTTCCAGAGGGTTGTGTAGGGTTCCGTAGGGGCCTGTGGTGTTCCCTAGGGGCCTGTAGAGTCTCGTACAGTTCCGTAGGGTCCTGTAGGTTTCCATAAGCGCCCGCAGAGGTCTGAAGGGGCCCGTACTGTTCCGTAAGGATCCATAGGTCTCCGTAGAGCTTCGTAGGTTCCCTAGAGGGCTGTAGAGTACCGCAGGAGCCAGTAGTGTTCTGTAGGCGCCCGTAAGGTTCCTTCCGTCGGGGCTGGCAGTGTTCCGTAGGGGCCTGTAGGGTTGAGTAAGTGCCCGCAGCAGTCTGTAGGAGTCTGTGGGATTCTGTAAGGTTCTGGAGGGTTCTGCAGGGTTCTGTAGGGGCCCGTAGAGTTCCGTAGTGGCTGGTAAAGTTCCGTAGGGCCCTGTGGGGTTCTGTATGGACCTGTAGGGTTCTGTAGGGGCCTGCAGGCTTCTGTAAGTGCCCGCAGGTGTCTGTAGGGTTCCATAGGGGTCTGTAGGGTTCCGTAGGCACCTGCAGTGTTCTGTAGGAGCCCATAGGGTTTTAGTGAGGTTCCGTTGTGTTGCTAAGGGTCTTGTAGAGTGCTGTCGGGTCCTGGAGTATTCTGTAGGGTTCCAGAGGGGCTCGTAGGGTTCCGTTGAAATCTGTAGGCTTCCCTAGGGGCCCGTGGAGTCCCGTAGATTTCCGTAGGGGCCTGTAGGGTTGTGTAAGTGCCCGCAGGGGTTGGTAGGAGCTTGTAGGGTGCCATAAGTTTCCAGAGGGTTGTGTAGGGTTCCGTAGGGGCCTGTGGTGTTCCCTAGGGGCCTCTAGAGTCTCGTACGGTTCCGTAGGGGCCTGTGGTGTTCCCTAGGGGCCTGTAGAGTCTCGTACGGTTCCGTAGGGGCCTGTAGTGTTCCCTAGGGGCCTCTAGAGTCTCGTACAGTTCCGTAGGGTCCTGTAGGTTTCCATAAGCGCCCGCAGAGGTCTGAAGGGGCCCGTATTGTTCCATAAGGATCCATAGGGCTCCGTAGAGCTTCGTAGGTTCCCTAGAGGGCTGTAGAGTACCGCAGGAGCCAGTAGTGTTCTGTAGGGGCCCGTAAGGTTCCTTCCGTAGGGGCTGGCAGTGTTCTGTAGGGGCCTGTAGGGTTGTGTAAGTGCCCGCAGCAGTCTGTAGGAGTCTGTGGGATTCTGTAAGGTTCTGGAGGGTTCTGCAGGGTTCTGTAGGGGCCCGTAGAGTTCCGTAGTGGCTGGTAAAGTTCCCTAGGGCCCTGTGGGGTTCTGTATGGACCTGTAGGGTTTTGTAGGGGCCTGCAGGGTTCTGTAAGTGCCCGCAGGTGTCTGTAGGGTTCCGTACGGGTCTGTAGGGTTCCGTAGGCGCCTGCAGTGTTCTGTAGGAGCCCATAGGCTTTTAGTGAGGTTCCGTTGTGTTGCTAAGGGTCTTGTAGAGTGCTGTCGGGTCCTGGAGTATTCTGTAGGGTTCCAGAGGGGCTCGTAGGGGTCTGTCGAAATCTGTAGGCTTCCCTAGGGGCCCGTGGAGTCCCGTAGATTTCCGTAGGGACCTGTAGGGTTGTGTAAGTGCCCGCAGGGGTTGGTAGGAGCTTGTAGGGTGCCATAAGTTTCCAGAGGGTTGTGTAGGGTTCCGTAGGGGCCTGTGGTGTTCCCTAGGGGCCTGTAGAGTCTCGTACAGTTCCGTAGGGTCCTGTAGGTTTCCATAAGCGCCCGCAGAGGTCTGAAGGGGCCCGTCCTGTTCCGTAAGGATCCACAGGGCTCCATAGAGCTTCGTAGGTTTCCTAGAGGCCTGTAGAGTACCGCAGGAGCCAGTAGTGTTCTGTAGGGGCTAGTAGGGTTCCTTCCATAGGGGCTGGCAGTGTTCCGTAGGGGCCTCTAGGATTGTGTAAGTGCCCGCAGGAGTCTGTAGGAGTCTGTGGGTGGGATTCTGTAAGGTTCCGGAGGGTTCTGCAGGGTTCCGTAGGGGCCCGTAGAGTTCCGTAGTGGCTGGTAAAGTTCCGTAGGGCCCTGTACCGTTCCGTAACTGCCTGCAAGGATCTTTAGGCTTCCGTAGGGGCTGGTAGGGTTCCATAAAGTTCCGTGGGTTCCTGCAGAGTTCTGCAAGTGCCCGCAAGGGCCTGTAGGGGCCCACAGTGTTTCTGTCAGGTTCCGTAGAGTTCCGTAGGGGCCATAGGTTTCGGTAGCGGCTGGTAGTATTCCGTAGGGGTCTGTAGGGTTCCATAGGCACCTGCAGTGTTCTGTAGGAGCCCATAGGGTTTTAGTGAGGTTCTGTTGTGTCGCTAAGGGTCTTGTAGAGTGCTGTTGGGTCCTGGAGTATTCTGTAGGGTTCCAGAGGGGCTCGTAGGGTTCTGTCGAAATCTGTAGGCTTCCCTAGGGGCCCGTCGGAGTCCGTAGGGACCTGTAGGGTTGTGTAAGTGCCCGCAGGGGTTGGTAGGAGCTTGTAGGGTGCCATAAGTTTCCAGAGGGTTGTGTAGGGTTCCGTAGGGGCCTGTGGTGTTCCCTAGGGGCCTCTAGAGTCTCGTACGGTTCCGTAGGGTCCTGTAGGTTTCCATAAGCGCCCGCAGAGGTCTGAAGGGGCCCGTCCTGTTCCGTAAGGATCCACAGGGCTCCATAGAGCTTCGTAGGTTTCCTAGAGGCCTGTAGAGTACCGCAGGAGCCAGTAGTGTTCTGTAGGGGCCCGTAGGGTTCCTTCCATAGGGGCTGGCAGTGTTCCGTAGGGGCCTCTAGGATTGTGTAAGTGCCCGCAGGAGTCTGTAGGAGTCTGTGGGATTCTGTAAGGTTCCGGAGGGTTCTGCAGGGTTCCGTAGGGGCCCGTAGAGTTCCGTAGTGGCTGGTAAAGTTCCGTAGGGCCCTGTGGGGTTCTGTATGGACCTGTAGGGTTCCGTAGGGACCTGCAGGGTTCTGTAAGTGCCCGCAGGTGTCTGTAGGGTTCCGTAGGGGCCTGCAGGGTTTCGTAGGCACCTGCAGTGTTCTGTAGGAGCCCATAGGGTTTTACTGAGGTTCCGTTGTGTTGCTAAGGGTCTTGTAGAGTGCTGTCGGGTCCTGGAGTATTCTGTAGGGTTCCAGAGGGGCTCGTAGGGTTCCGTTGAAATCTGTAGGCTTCCTTAGGGGCCCGTGGAGTCCCGTAGATTTCCGTAGGGACCTGTAGGGTTGTGTAAGTGCCCGCAGGGGTTGGTAGGAGCTTGTAGGGTGCCATAAGTTTCCAGAGGGTTGTGTAGGGTTCCGTAGGGGCCTGTGGTGTTCCCTAGGGGCCTGTAGAGTCTCGTACCGTTCCGTAGGGGCCTGTAGTGTTCCCTAGGGGCCTCTAGAGTCTCGTACAGTTCCGTAGGGTCCTGTAGGTTTCGATAAGCGCCCGCAGAGGTCTGAAGGGGCCCGTCCTGTTCCGTAAGGATCCATAGGGTTCCGTAGAGCTTCGTAGGTTCCCTAGAGGCCTGTAGAGTACCGCAGGAGCCAGTAGTGTTCTGTAGGGGCCCGTAGGGTTCCTTCCGTAGGGGCTGGTAGTGTTCCGTAGGGGCCTCTAGGGTTGTGTAAGTGCCTGCAGGAGTCTGTAGGAATCCGTGGGATTCTGTAAGGTTCCGGAGGGTTCTGCAGGGTTCCGTAGGGGCCCGTAGAGTTCCGTAGTGGCTGGTAAAGTTCCGTAGGGCCCTGTACCGTTCCGTAACTGCCTGCAAGGATCTTTAGGCTTCCGTAGGGGCTGGTAGGGTTCCATAAAGTTCCGTGGGTTCCTGCAGAGTTCTGCAAGTGCCCGCAAGGGCCTGTAGGGGTGCACAGTGTTTCTGTCAGGTTCCGTAGAGTTCCGTAGGGGCCATAGGTTTCCGTAGCGGCTGGTAGTATTCCGTAGGGGTCTGTAGGGTTCCATAGGCACCTGCAGTGTTCTGTAGGAGCCCATAGGGTTTTAGTGAGGTTCTGTTGTGTCGCTAAGGGTCTTGTAGAGTGCTGTCGGGTCCTGGAGTATTCTGTAGGGTTCCAGAGGGGCTCGTAGGGTTCCGTTGAAATCTGTAGGCTTCCCAAGGACCCATAGAGTCCCGTAGGGACCTGTAGGGTTGTGTAAGTGCCCGCAGGGGTTGGTAGGAGCTTGTAGGGTGCCATAAGTTTCCAGAGGGTTGTGTAGGGTTCCGTAGGGGCCTGTGGTGTTCCCTAGGGGCCTGTAGAGTCTCGTACAGTTCCGTAGGGTCCTGTAGGTTTCCATAAGCGCCCGCAGAGGTCTGAAGGGGCCCGTCCTGTTCCGTAAGGATCCACAGGGCTCCATAGAGCTTCGTAGGTTTCCTAGAGGCCTGTAGAGTACTGCAGGAGCCAGTAGTGTTCTGTAGGGGTCCGTAGGGTTCCTTCCATAGGGGCTGGCAGTGTTCCGTAGGGGCCTCTAGGATTGTGTAAGTGCCCGCAGGAGTCTGCAGGAGTCTGTGGGATTCTGTAAGGTTCCGGAGGGTTCTGCAGGGTTCCGTAGGGGCCCGTAGAGTTCCGTAGTGGCTGGTAAAGTTCCCTAGGGCCCTGTGGGGTTCTGTATGGACCTGTAGGGTTTTGTAGGGGCCTGCAGGGTTCTGTAAGTGCCCGCAGGTGTCTGTAGGGTTCCGTACGGGTCTGTAGGGTTCCGTAGGCGCCTGCAGTGTTCTGTAGGAGCCCATAGGCTTTTAGTGAGGTTCCGTTGTGTTGCTAAGGGTCTTGTAGAGTGCTGTCGGGTCCTGGAGTATTCTGTAGGGTTCCAGAGGGGCTCGTAGGGGTCTGTCGAAATCTGTAGGCTTCCCTAGGGGCCCGTGGAGTCCCGTAGATTTCCGTAGGGACCTGTAGGGTTGTGTAAGTGCCCGCAGGGGTTGGTAGGAGCTTGTAGGGTGCCATAAGTTTCCAGAGGGTTGTGTAGGGTTCCGTAGGGGCCTGTGGTGTTCCCTAGGGGCCTGTAGAGTCTCGTACAGTTCCGTAGGGTCCTGTAGGTTTCCATAAGCGCCCGCAGAGGTCTGAAGGGGCCCGTCCTGTTCCGTAAGGATCCACAGGGCTCCATAGAGCTTCGTAGGTTTCCTAGAGGCCTGTAGAGTACCGCAGGAGCCAGTAGTGTTCTGTAGGGGCCCGTAGGGTTCCTTCCATAGGGGCTGGCAGTGTTCCGTAGGGGCCTCTAGGATTGTGTAAGTGCCCGCAGGAGTCTGTAGGAGTCTGTGGGATTCTGTAAGGTTCCGGAGGGTTCTGCAGGGTTCCGTAGGGGCCCGTAGAGTTCCGTAGTGGCTGGTAAAGTTCCGTAGGGCCCTGTGGGGTTCTGTATGGACCTGTAGGGTTCCGTAGGGACCTGCAGGGTTCTGTAAGTGCCCGCAGGTGTCTGTAGGGTTCCGTAGGGGCCTGCAGGGTTTCGTAGGCACCTGCAGTGTTCTGTAGGAGCCCATAGGGTTTTACTGAGGTTCCGTTGTGTTGCTAAGGGTCTTGTAGAGTGCTGTCGGGTCCTGGAGTATTCTGTAGGGTTCCAGAGGGGCTCGTACGGTTCCGTTAAAATCTGTAGGCTTCCCTAGGGGCCCGTGGAGTCCCGTAGGGACCTGTAGGGTTGTGTAAGTGCCCGCAGGGGTTGGTAGGAGCTTGTAGGGTGCCATAAGTTTCCAGAGGGTTGTGTAGGGTTCCGTAGGGGCCTGTGGTGTTCCCTACGGGCCTCTAGAGTCTCGTACGGTTCCGTAGGGTCCTGTAGGTTTCCATAAGCGCCCGCAGAGGTCTGAAGGGGCCCGTCCTGTTCCGTAAGGATCCACAGGGCTCCATAGAGCTTCGTAGGTTTCCTAGAGGCCTGTAGAGTACCGCAGGAGCCAGTAGTGTTCTGTAGGGGCCCGTAGGGTTCCTTCCATAGGGGCTGGCAGTGTTCCGTAGGGGCCTCTAGGATTGTGTAAGTGCCCGCAGGAGTCTGTAGGAGTCTGTGGGATTCTGTAAGGTTCTGGAGGGTTCTGCAGGGTTCCGTAGGGGCCCGTAGAGTTCCGTAGTGGCTGGTAAAGTTCCGTAGGGCCCTGTGGGGTTCTGTATGGACCTGTAGGGTTCCGTAGGGACCTGCAGGGTTCTGTAAGTGCCCGCAGGTGTCTGTAGGGTTCCGTAGGGGCCTGCAGGGTTTCGTAGGCACCTGCAGTGTTCTGTAGGAGCCCATAGGGTTTTACTGAGGTTCCGTTGTGTTGCTAAGGGTCTTGTAGAGTGCTGTCGGGTCCTGGAGTATTCTGTAGGGTTCCAGAGGGGCTCGTAGGGTTCCGTTGAAATCTGTAGGCTTCCTTAGGGGCCCGTGGAGTCCCGTAGATTTCCGTAGGGACCTGTAGGGTTGTGTAAGTGCCCGCAGGGGTTGGTAGGAGCTTGTAGGGTGCCATAAGTTTCCAGAGGGTTGTGTAGGGTTCCGTAGGGGCCTGTGGTGTTCCCTAGGGGCCTGTAGAGTCTCGTACCGTTCCGTAGGGGCCTGTAGTGTTCCCTAGGGGCCTCTAGAGTCTCGTACAGTTCCGTAGGGTCCTGTAGGTTTCGATAAGCGCCCGCAGAGGTCTGAAGGGGCCCGTCCTGTTCCGTAAGGATCCATAGGGTTCCGTAGAGCTTCGTAGGTTCCCTAGAGGCCTGTAGAGTACCGCAGGAGCCAGTAGTGTTCTGTAGGGGCCCGTAGGGTTCCTTCCGTAGGGGCTGGTAGTGTTCCGTAGGGGCCTCTAGGGTTGTGTAAGTGCCTGCAGGAGTCTGTAGGAATCCGTGGGATTCTGTAAGGTTCCGGAGGGTTCTGCAGGGTTCCGTAGGGGCCCGTAGAGTTCCGTAGTGGCTGGTAAAGTTTCGTAGGGCCCTGTACCGTGCCGTAACTGCCTGCAGGGATCTTTAGGCTTCCGTAGGGGCTGGTAGGGTTCCATAAAGTTCCGTGGGTTCCTGCAGAGTTCTGCAAGTGCCCGCAAGGGCCTGTAGGGGTGCACAGTGTTTCTGTCAGGTTCCGTAGAGTTCCGTAGGGGCCATAGGTTTCCGTAGCGGCTGGTAGTATTCCGTAGGGGTCTGTAGGGTTCCATAGGCACCTGCAGTGTTCTGTAGGAGCCCATAGGGTTTTAGTGAGGTTCTGTTGTGTCGCTAAGGGTCTTGTAGAGTGCTGTCGGGTCCTGGAGTATTCTGTAGGGTTCCAGAGGGGCTCGTAGGGTTCCGTTGAAATCTGTAGGCTTCCCAAGGACCCATAGAGTCCCGTAGGGACCTGTAGGGTTGTGTAAGTGCCCGCAGGGGTTGGTAGGAGCTTGTAGGGTGCCATAAGTTTCCAGAGGGTTGTGTAGGGTTCCGTAGGGGCCTGTGGTGTTCCCTAGGGGCCTGTAGAGTCTCGTACAGTTCCGTAGGGTCCTGTAGGTTTCCATAAGCGCCCGCAGAGGTCTGAAGGGGCCCGTCCTGTTCCGTAAGGATCCACAGGGCTCCATAGAGCTTCGTAGGTTTCCTAGAGGCCTGTAGAGTACTGCAGGAGCCAGTAGTGTTCTGTAGGGGTCCGTAGGGTTCCTTCCATAGGGGCTGGCAGTGTTCCGTAGGGGCCTCTAGGATTGTGTAAGTGCCCGCAGGAGTCTGCAGGAGTCTGTGGGATTCTGTAAGGTTCCGGAGGGTTCTGCAGGGTTCCGTAGGGGCCCGTAGAGTTCCGTAGTGGCTGGTAAAGTTCCCTAGGGCCCTGTGGGGTTCTGTATGGACCTGTAGGGTTTTGTAGGGGCCTGCAGGGTTCTGTAAGTGCCCGCAGGTGTCTGTAGGGTTCCGTACGGGTCTGTAGGGTTCCGTAGGCGCCTGCAGTGTTCTGTAGGAGCCCATAGGCTTTTAGTGAGGTTCCGTTGTGTTGCTAAGGGTCTTGTAGAGTGCTGTCGGGTCCTGGAGTATTCTGTAGGGTTCCAGAGGGGCTCGTAGGGGTCTGTCGAAATCTGTAGGCTTCCCTAGGGGCCCGTGGAGTCCCGTAGATTTCCGTAGGGACCTGTAGGGTTGTGTAAGTGCCCGCAGGGGTTGGTAGGAGCTTGTAGGGTGCCATAAGTTTCCAGAGGGTTGTGTAGGGTTCCGTAGGGGCCTGTGGTGTTCCCTAGGGGCCTGTAGAGTCTCGTACAGTTCCGTAGGGTCCTGTAGGTTTCCATAAGCGCCCGCAGAGGTCTGAAGGGGCCCGTCCTGTTCCGTAAGGATCCACAGGGCTCCATAGAGCTTCGTAGGTTTCCTAGAGGCCTGTAGAGTACCGCAGGAGCCAGTAGTGTTCTGTAGGGGCCCGTAGGGTTCCTTCCATAGGGGCTGGCAGTGTTCCGTAGGGGCCTCTAGGATTGTGTAAGTGCCCGCAGGAGTCTGTAGGAGTCTGTGGGATTCTGTAAGGTTCCGGAGGGTTCTGCAGGGTTCCGTAGGGGCCCGTAGAGTTCCGTAGTGGCTGGTAAAGTTCCGTAGGGCCCTGTGGGGTTCTGTATGGACCTGTAGGGTTCCGTAGGGACCTGCAGGGTTCTGTAAGTGCCCGCAGGTGTCTGTAGGGTTCCGTAGGGGCCTGCAGGGTTTCGTAGGCACCTGCAGTGTTCTGTAGGAGCCCATAGGGTTTTACTGAGGTTCCGTTGTGTTGCTAAGGGTCTTGTAGAGTGCTGTCGGGTCCTGGAGTATTCTGTAGGGTTCCAGAGGGGCTCGTAGGGTTCCGTTGAAATCTGTAGGCTTCCCTAGGGGCCCGTGGAGTCCCGTAGATTTCCGTAGGGACCTGTAGGGTTGTGTAAGTGCCCGCAGGGGTTGGTAGGAGCTTGTAGGGTGCCATAAGTTTCCAGAGGGTTGTGTAGGGTTCCGTAGGGGCCTGTGGTGTTCCCTAGGGGCCTGTAGAGTCTCGTACGGTTCCGTAGGGGCCTGTAGTGTTCCCTAGGGTCCTGTAGAGTCTCGTACAGTTCCGTAGGGTCCTGTAGGTTTCCATAAGCGCCCGCAGAGGTCTGAAGGGGCCCGTCCTGTTCCGTAAGGATCCACAGGGCTCCATAGAGCTTCGTAGGTTTCCTAGAGGCCTGTAGAGTACCGCAGGAGCCAGTAGTGTTCTGTAGGGGCTAGTAGGGTTCCTTCCATAGGGGCTGGCAGTGTTCCGTAGGGGCCTCTAGGATTGTGTAAGTGCCCGCAGGAGTCTGTAGGAGTCTGTGGGTGGGATTCTGTAAGGTTCCGGAGGGTTCTGCAGGGTTCCGTAGGGGCCCGTAGAGTTCCGTAGTGGCTGGTAAAGTTCCGTAGGGCCCTGTACCGTTCCGTAACTGCCTGCAAGGATCTTTAGGCTTCCGTAGGGGCTGGTAGGGTTCCATAAAGTTCCGTGGGTTCCTGCAGAGTTCTGCAAGTGCCCGCAAGGGCCTGTAGGGGCCCACAGTGTTTCTGTCAGGTTCCGTAGAGTTCCGTAGGGGCCATAGGTTTCGGTAGCGGCTGGTAGTATTCCGTAGGGGTCTGTAGGGTTCCATAGGCACCTGCAGTGTTCTGTAGGAGCCCATAGGGTTTTAGTGAGGTTCTGTTGTGTCGCTAAGGGTCTTGTAGAGTGCTGTCGGGTCCTGGAGTATTCTGTAGGGTTCCAGAGGGGCTGGTAGGGTTCTGTCGAAATCTGTAGGCTTCCCTAGGGGCCCGTGGAGTCCCGTAGATTTCCGTAGGGACCTGTAGGGTTGTGTAAGTGCCCGCAGGGGTTGGTAGGAGCTTGTAGGGTGCCATAAGTTTCCAGAGGGTTGTGTAGGGTTCCGTAGGGGCCTGTGGTGTTCCCTAGGGGCCTGTAGAGTCTCGTACAGTTCCGTAGGGTCCTGTAGGTTTCCATAAGCGCCCGCAGAGGTCTGAAGGGGCCCGTCCTGTTCCGTAAGGATCCAGAGGGCTCCATAGAGCTTCGTAGGTTTCCTAGAGGCCTGTAGAGTACTGCAGGAGCCAGTAGTGTTCTGTAGGGGTCCGTAGGGTTCCTTCCATAGGGGCTGGCAGTGTTCCGTAGGGGCCTCTAGGATTGTGTAAGTGCCCGCAGGAGTCTGCAGGAGTCTGTGGGATTCTGTAAGGTTCCGGAGGGTTCTGCAGGGTTCCGTAGGGGCCCGTAGAGTTCCGTAGTGGCTGGTAAAGTTCCCTAGGGCCCTGTGGGGTTCTGTATGGACCTGTAGGGTTTTGTAGGGGCCTGCAGGGTTCTGTAAGTGCCCGCAGGTGTCTGTAGGGTTCCGTACGGGTCTGTAGGGTTCCGTAGGCGCCTGCAGTGTTCTGTAGGAGCCCATAGGCTTTTAGTGAGGTTCCGTTGTGTTGCTAAGGGTCTTGTAGAGTGCTGTCGGGTCCTGGAGTATTCTGTAGGGTTCCAGAGGGGCTCGTAGGGGTCTGTCGAAATCTGTAGGCTTCCCTAGGGGCCCGTGGAGTCCCGTAGATTTCCGTAGGGACCTGTAGGGTTGTGTAAGTGCCCGCAGGGGTTGGTAGGAGCTTGTAGGGTGCCATAAGTTTCCAGAGGGTTGTGTAGGGTTCCGTAGGGGCCTGTGGTGTTCCCTAGGGGCCTGTAGAGTCTCGTACAGTTCCGTAGGGTCCTGTAGGTTTCCATAAGCGCCCGCAGAGGTCTGAAGGGGCCCGTCCTGTTCCGTAAGGATCCACAGGGCTCCATAGAGCTTCGTAGGTTTCCTAGAGGCCTGTAGAGTACCGCAGGAGCCAGTAGTGTTCTGTAGGGGCTAGTAGGGTTCCTTCCATAGGGGCTGGCAGTGTTCCGTAGGGGCCTCTAGGATTGTGTAAGTGCCCGCAGGAGTCTGTAGGAGTCTGTGGGTGGGATTCTGTAAGGTTCCGGAGGGTTCTGCAGGGTTCCGTAGGGGCCCGTAGAGTTCCGTAGTGGCTGGTAAAGTTCCGTAGGGCCCTGTACCGTTCCGTAACTGCCTGCAAGGATCTTTAGGCTTCCGTAGGGGCTGGTAGGGTTCCATAAAGTTCCGTGGGTTCCTGCAGAGTTCTGCAAGTGCCCGCAAGGGCCTGTAGGGGCCCACAGTGTTTCTGTCAGGTTCCGTAGAGTTCCGTAGGGGCCATAGGTTTCGGTAGCGGCTGGTAGTATTCCGTAGGGGTCTGTAGGGTTCCATAGGCACCTGCAGTGTTCTGTAGGAGCCCATAGGGTTTTAGTGAGGTTCTGTTGTGTCGCTAAGGGTCTTGTAGAGTGCTGTCGGGTCTTGGAGTATTCTGTAGGGTTCCAGAGGGGCTCGTAGGGGTCTGTCGAAATCTGTAGGCTTCCCTAGGGGCCCGTGGAGTCCCGTAGGGACCTGTAGGGTTGTGTAAGTGCCCGCAGGGGTTGGTAGGAGCTTGTAGGGTGCCATAAGTTTCCAGAGGGTTGTGTAGGGTTCCGTAGGGGCCTGTGGTGTTCCCTAGGGGCCTCTAGAGTCTCGTACGGTTCCGTAGGGTCCTGTAGGTTTCCATAAGCGCCCGCAGAGGTCTGAAGGGGCCCGTCCTGTTCCGTAAGGATCCACAGGGCTCCATAGAGCTTCGTAGGTTTCCTAGAGGCCTGTAGAGTACCGCAGGAGCCAGTAGTGTTCTGTAGGGGCCCGTAGGGTTCCTTCCATAGGGGCTGGCAGTGTTCCGTAGGGGCCTCTAGGATTGTGTAAGTGCCCGCAGGAGTCTGTAGGAGTCTGTGGGATTCTGTAAGGTTCCGGAGGGTTCTGCAGGGTTCCGTAGGGGCCCGTAGAGTTCCGTAGTGGCTGGTAAAGTTCCGTAGGGCCCTGTGGGGTTCTGTATGGACCTGTAGGGTTCCGTAGGGACCTGCAGGGTTCTGTAAGTGCCCGCAGGTGTCTGTAGGGTTCCGTAGGGGCCTGCAGGGTTTCGTAGGCACCTGCAGTGTTCTGTAGGAGCCCATAGGGTTTTACTGAGGTTCCGTTGTGTTGCTAAGGGTCTTGTAGAGTGCTGTCGGGTCCTGGAGTATTCTGTAGGGTTCCAGAGGGGCTCGTAGGGTTCCGTTGAAATCTGTAGGCTTCCTTAGGGGCCCGTGGAGTCCCGTAGATTTCCGTAGGGACCTGTAGGGTTGTGTAAGTGCCCGCAGGGGTTGGTAGGAGCTTGTAGGGTGCCATAAGTTTCCAGAGGGTTGTGTAGGGTTCCGTAGGGGCCTGTGGTGTTCCCTAGGGGCCTGTAGAGTCTCGTACCGTTCCGTAGGGGCCTGTAGTGTTCCCTAGGGGCCTCTAGAGTCTCGTACAGTTCCGTAGGGTCCTGTAGGTTTCGATAAACGCCCGCAGAGGTCTGAAGGGGCCCGTCCTGTTCCGTAAGGATCCATAGGGTTCCGTAGAGCTTCGTAGGTTCCCTAGAGGCCTGTAGAGTACCGCAGGAGCCAGTAGTGTTCTGTAGGGGCCCGTAGGGTTCCTTCCGTAGGGGCTGGTAGTGTTCCGTAGGGGCCTCTAGGGTTGTGTAAGTGCCTGCAGGAGTCTGTAGGAATCCGTGGGATTCTGTAAGGTTCCGGAGGGTTCTGCAGGGTTCCGTAGGGGCCCGTAGAGTTCCGTAGTGGCTGGTAAAGTTTCGTAGGGCCCTGTACCGTGCCGTAACTGCCTGCAGGGATCTTTAGGCTTCCGTAGGGGCTGGTAGGGTTCCATAAAGTTCCGTGGGTTCCTGCAGAGTTCTGCAAGTGCCCGCAAGGGCCTGTAGGGGTGCACAGTGTTTCTGTCAGGTTCCGTAGAGTTCCGTAGGGGCCATAGGTTTCCGTAGCGGCTGGTAGTATTCCGTAGGGGTCTGTAGGGTTCCATAGGCACCTGCAGTGTTCTGTAGGAGCCCATAGGGTTTTAGTGAGGTTCTGTTGTGTCGCTAAGGGTCTTGTAGAGTGCTGTCGGGTCCTGGAGTATTCTGTAGGGTTCCAGAGGGGCTCGTAGGGTTCCGTTGAAATCTGTAGGCTTCCCAAGGACCCCTAGAGTCCCGTAGGGACCTGTAGGGTTGTGTAAGTGCCCGCAGGGGTTGGTAGGAGCTTGTAGGGTGCCATAAGTTTCCAGAGGGTTGTGTAGGGTTCCGTAGGGGCCTGTGGTGTTCCCTAGGGGCCTGTAGAGTCTCGTACAGTTCCGTAGGGTCCTGTAGGTTTCCATAAGCGCCCACAGAGGTCTGAAGGGGCCCGTCCTGTTCCGTAAGGATCCACAGGGCTCCATAGAGCTTCGTAGGTTTCCTAGAGGCCTGTAGAGTACTGCAGGAGCCAGTAGTGTTCTGTAGGGGTCCGTAGGGTTCCTTCCATAGGGGCTGGCAGTGTTCCGTAGGGGCCTCTAGGATTGTGTAAGTGCCCGCAGGAGTCTGCAGGAGTCTGTGGGATTCTGTAAGGTTCCGGAGGGTTCTGCAGGGTTCCGTAGGGGCCCGTAGAGTTCCGTAGTGGCTGGTAAAGTTCCCTAGGGCCCTGTGGGGTTCTGTATGGACCTGTAGGGTTTTGTAGGGGCCTGCAGGGTTCTGTAAGTGCCCGCAGGTGTCTGTAGGGTTCCGTACGGGTCTGTAGGGTTCCGTAGGCGCCTGCAGTGTTCTGTAGGAGCCCATAGGCTTTTAGTGAGGTTCCGTTGTGTTGCTAAGGGTCTTGTAGAGTGCTGTCGGGTCCTGGAGTATTCTGTAGGGTTCCAGAGGGGCTCGTAGGGGTCTGTCGAAATCTGTAGGCTTCCCTAGGGGCCCGTGGAGTCCCGTAGATTTCCGTAGGGACCTGTAGGGTTGTGTAAGTGCCCGCAGGGGTTGGTAGGAGCTTGTAGGGTGCCATAAGTTTCCAGAGGGTTGTGTAGGGTTCCGTAGGGGCCTGTGGTGTTCCCTAGGGGCCTGTAGAGTCTCGTACAGTTCCGTAGGGTCCTGTAGGTTTCCATAAGCGCCCGCAGAGGTCTGAAGGGGCCCGTCCTGTTCCGTAAGGATCCACAGGGCTCCATAGAGCTTCGTAGGTTTCCTAGAGGCCTGTAGAGTACCGCAGGAGCCAGTAGTGTTCTGTAGGGGCCCGTAGGGTTCCTTCCATAGGGGCTGGCAGTGTTCCGTAGGGGCCTCTAGGATTGTGTAAGTGCCCGCAGGAGTCTGTAGGAGTCTGTGGGATTCTGTAAGGTTCCGGAGGGTTCTGCAGGGTTCCGTAGGGGCCCGTAGAGTTCCGTAGTGGCTGGTAAAGTTCCGTAGGGCCCTGTGGGGTTCTGTATGGACCTGTAGGGTTCCGTAGGGACCTGCAGGGTTCTGTAAGTGCCCGCAGGTGTCTGTAGGGTTCCGTAGGGGCCTGCAGGGTTTCGTAGGCACCTGCAGTGTTCTGTAGGAGCCCATAGGGTTTTAGTGAGGTTCCGTTGTGTTGCTAAGGGTCTTGTAGAGTGCTGTCGGGTCCTGGAGTATTCTGTAGGGTTCCAGAGGGGCTCGTAGGGTTCCGTTGAAATCTGTAGGCTTCCCTAGGGGCCCGTGGAGTCCCGTAGATTTCCGTAGGGACCTGTAGGGTTGTGTAAGTGCGCGCAGGGGTTGGTAGGAGCTTGTAGGGTGCCATAAGTTTCCAGAGGGTTGTGTAGGGTTCCGTAGGGGCCTGTGGTGTTCCCTAGGGGCCTGTAGAGTCTCGTACGGTTCCGTAGGGGCCTGTAGTGTTCCCTAGGGTCCTGTAGAGTCTCGTACAGTTCCGTAGGGTCCTGTAGGTTTCGATAAGCGCCCGCAGAGGTCTGAAGGGGCCCGTCCTGTTCCGTAAGGATCCATAGGGTTCCGTAGAGCTTCGTAGGTTCCCTAGAGGCCTGTAGAGTACCGCAGGAGCCAGTAGTGTTCTGTAGGGGCCCGTAGGGTTCCTTCCGTAGGGGCTGGTAGTGTTCCGTAGGGGCCTCTAGGGTTGTGTAAGTGCCTGCAGGAGTCTGTAGGAATCCGTGGGATTCTGTAAGGTTCCGGAGGGTTCTGCAGGGTTCCGTAGGGGCCCGTAGAGTTCCGTAGTGGCTGGTAAAGTTTCGTAGGGCCCTGTACCGTGCCGTAACTGCCTGCAGGGATCTTTAGGCTTCCGTAGGGGCTGGTAGGGTTCCATAAAGTTCCGTGGGTTCCTGCAGAGTTCTGCAAGTGCCCGCAAGGGCCTGTAGGGGTGCACAGTGTTTCTGTCAGGTTCCGTAGAGTTCCGTAGGGGCCATAGGTTTCCGTAGCGGCTGGTAGTATTCCGTAGGGGTCTGTAGGGTTCCATAGGCACCTGCAGTGTTCTGTAGGAGCCCATAGGGTTTTAGTGAGGTTCTGTTGTGTCGCTAAGGGTCTTGTAGAGTGCTGTCGGGTCCTGGAGTATTCTGTAGGGTTCCAGAGGGGCTCGTAGGGTTCCGTTGAAATCTGTAGGCTTCCCAAGGACCCATAGAGTCCCGTAGGGACCTGTAGGGTTGTGTAAGTGCCCGCAGGGGTTGGTAGGAGCTTGTAGGGTGCCATAAGTTTCCAGAGGGTTGTGTAGGGTTCCGTAGGGGCCTGTGGTGTTCCCTAGGGGCCTCTAGAGTCTCGTACGGTTCCGTAGGGGCCTGTGGTGTTCCCTAGGGTCCTGTAGAGTCTCGTACAGTTCCGTAGGGTCCTGTAGGTTTCCATAAGCGCCCGCAGAGGTCTGAAGGGGCCCGTCCTTTTTAGTAAGGATCCACAGGGCTCCATAGAGCTTCGTAGGTTTCCTAGAGGCCTGTAGAGTACCGCAGGAGCCAGTAGTGTTCTGTAGGGGCCCGTAGGGTTCCTTCCGTAGCGGCTGGCAGTGTTCCGTAGGGTCCTCTAGGGTTGAGTAAGTGCCCGCAGGAGTCTGTAGGAATCCGTGGGATTCTGTAAGGTTCCGGAGGGTTCTGCAGGGTTCCGTAGGGGCCCGTAGAGTTCCGTAGTGGCTGGTAAAGTTCCGTAGGGCCCTGTGGGGTTCTGTATGGACCTGTAGGTTTCCTTAGGGGCCTGCAGGGTTCTGTAAGTGCCCGCAGGTGTCTGTAGGGTTCCGTAGGGGCCTGCAGGGTTTCGTAGGCACCTGCAGTGTTCTGTAGGAGCCCATAGGGTTTTAGTGAGGTTCTGTTGTGTTGCTAAGGGTCTTGTAGAGTGCTGTCGGGTCCTGGAGTATTCTGTAGGGTTCTCCAGAGGGGCTCGTAGGGTTCCGTCAAAATCTGTAGGCTTCCCTAGGGGCCCATAGAGTCCCGTAGATTTCCGTAGGGGCCTGTAGGGTTGTGTAAGTGCCCGCAGGGGTTGGTAGGAGCTTGTAGGGTGCCATAAGTTTCCAGAGGGTTGTGTAGGGTTCCGTAGGGGCCTGTGGTGTTCCCTAGGGGCCTGTAGAGTCTCGTACAGTTCCGTAGGGTCCTGTAGGTTTCCATAAGCGCCCGCAGAGGTCTGAAGGGGCCCGTCCTGTTCCGTAAGGATCCACAGGGCTCCATAGAGCTTCGTAGGTTTCCTAGAGGCCTGTAGAGTACCGCAGGAGCCAGTAGTGTTCTGTAGGGGCCCGTAGGGTTCCTTCCATAGGGGCTGGCTAGTGTTCCATAGGGGCCTCTAGGATTGTGTAAGTGCCCGCAGGAGTCTGTAGGAGTCTGTGGGATTCTGTAAGGTTCCGGAGGTTCTGCAGGGTTCCGTAGGGGCCCGTAGAGTTCCGTAGTGGCTGGTAAAGTTCCCTAGGGCCCTGTGGGGTTCTGTATGGACCTGTAGGGTTCCGTAGGGACCTGCAGGGTCTGTAAGTGCCCACAGGTGTCTGTAGGGTTCCGTAGGGGCCTGCAGGGTTTCGTAGGCACCTGCAGTGTTCTGTAGGAGCCCATAGGCTTTTTAGTGAGGTTCCGTTGTGTTGCTAAGGGTCTTGTAGGAGTGCTGTCGGGTCCTGGAGTATTCTGTAGGGTTCCAGAGGGGCTCGTAGGGTTCCGTTGAAATCTGTAGGCTTCCTTAGGGGCCCGTGGAGTCCGTAGATTTCCGTAGGGACCTGTAGGGTTGTGTAAGTGCCCGCAGGGGTTGGTAGGAGCTTGTAGGGTGCCATAAGTTTCCAGAGGGTGTGTAGGGTTCCGTAGGGGCCTGTGGTGTTCCCTAGGGGCCTGTAGAGTCTCGTACCGTTCCCGTAGGGGCCTGTAGTGTTCCCTAGGGGCCTCTAGAGTCTCGTACAAGTCCGTAGGGTCCTGTAGGTTTCCATAAGCGCCCGCAGAGGTCTGAAGGGGCCCGTCCTGTTCCCGTAAGGATCCATAGGGTTCCGTAGAGCTTCGTAGGTTCCCTAGAGGCCTGTAGAGTACCGCAGGAGCCAGTAGTGTTCTGTAGGGGCCCGTAGGGTTCCTTCCGTAGGGGCTGGTAGTGTTCCGTAGGAGCCTCTAGGGTTGTGTAAGTGCCTGCAGGAGTCTGTAGGAATCCGTGGGATTCTGTAAGGTTCCGGAGGGTTCTGCAGGGTTCCGTAGGGGCCCGTAGAGTTCCGTATGGCTGGTAAAGTTCCGTAGGGCCCTGTACCGTGCCGTAACTGCCTGCAGGGATCTTTAGGCTTCCGTAGGGGCTGGTAGGGTTCCATAAAGTTCCGTGGGTTCCTGCAGAGTTCTGCAAAGTGCCCGCAAGGGCCTGTAGGGGCGCACAGTGTTTCTGTCAGGTTCCGTAGAGTTCCGTAGGGGCCATAGGTTTCCGTAGCGGCTGGTAGTATTCCGTAGGGGTCTGTAGGGTTCCGTAGGCACCTGCAGTGTTCTGTAGGAGCCCATAGGGTTTTAGTGAGGTTCCGTTGTGTTGCTAAGGGTGTTGTAGAGTGCTGTCGGGTCTGGAGTATTCTGTAGGGTTCCAGAGGGGCTCGTAGGGTTCCGTTGAAATCTGTAGGCTTCCCCAAGGACCCATAGAGTCCCGTAGGGACCTGTAGGGTTGTGTAAGTGCCCGCAGGGGTTGGTAGGAGCTTGTAGGGTGCCATAAGTTTCCAGAGGGTTGTGTAGGGTTCCGTAGGGGCCTGTGGTGTTCCCTAGGGGCCTGTAGAGTCTCGTACCGTTCCGTAGGGGCCTGTGGTGTTCCCTAGGGGCCTGTAGAGTCTCGTACAGTTCCGTAGGGTCCTGTAGGTTTCCATAAGCGCCCGCAGAGGTCTGAAGGGGCCCGTCCTTTTTAGTAAGGATCCACAGGGGCTCCATAGAGCTTCGTAGGTTTCCTAGAGGCCTGTAGAGTACCGCAGGAGCCAGTAGTGTTCTGTAGGGGCCCGTAGGGTTCCTTCCGTAGGGGCTGGTAGTGTTCCGTAGGGGCCTCTAGGGTTTGTGTAAGTGCCCGCAGGAGTCTGCAGGAGTCTGTGGGATTCTGTAAGGTTCCGGAGGGTTCTGCAGGGTTCCGTAGGGGCCCGTAGAGTTCCGTAGTGGCTGGTAAAGTTCCCTAGGGCCCTGTGGGGTTCTGTATGGACCTGTAGGGTTTTGTAGGGGCCTGCAGGGTTCTGTAAGTGCCCGCAGGTGGCTGTAGGGTTCCGTAGGGGTCTGTAGGGTTCCGTAGGCGCCTGCAGTGTTCTGTAGGAGCCCATAGGCTTTTAGTGAGGTTCCGTTGTGTTGCTAAGGGTCTTGTAGAGTGCTGTCGGGTCCTGGAGTATTCTGTAGGGTTCCAGAGGGGCTCGTAGGGGTCTGTCGAAATCTGTAGGCTTCCCTAGGGGCCCCGTGGAGTCCCGTAGATTTCCGTAGGGACCTGTAGGGTTGTGTAAGTGCCCGCAGGGGGTTGGTAGGAGCTTGTAGGGTGCCATAAGTTTCCAGAGGGTTGTGTAGGGTTCCGTAGGGGCCTGTGGTGTTCCCTAGGGGCCTGTAGAGTCTCGTACAGTTCCGTAGGGTCCTGTAGGTTTCCATAAGCGCCCGCAGAGGTCTGAAGGGGCCCGTCCTGTTCCGTAAGGATCCACAGGGCTCCATAGAGCTTCGTAGGTTTCCTAGAGGCCTGTAGAGTACCGCAGGAGCCAGTAGTGTTCTGTAGGGGCCCGTAGGGGTTCCTTCCATAGGGGCTGGCAGTGTTCCGTAGGGGCCTCTAGGATTGTGTAAGTGCCCGCAGGAGTCTGTAGGAGTCTGTGGGATTCGGTAAGGTTCCGGAGGGTTCTGCAGGGTTCCGTAGGGGCCCGTAGAGTTCCGTAGTGGCTGGTTAAGTTCCCTAGGGCCCTGTGGGGTTCTGTATGGGACCTGTAGGGTTCCGTTAGGGACCTGCAGGGTTCTGTAAGTGCCCGCAGGTGTCTGTAGGGTTTCCGTAGGGGCCTGCAGGGTTTCGTAGGCACCTGCAGTGTTCTGTAGGAGCCCATAGGGTTTTACTGAGGTTCCGTTGTGTTGCTAAGGGTCTTGTAGAGTGCTGTCGGGTCCTGGAGTATTCTGTAGGGTTCCAGAGGGGCTCGTAGGGTTCCGTTGAAATCTGTAGGCTTCCTTAGGGGCCCGTGGAGTCCCGTAGATTTCCGTAGGGACCTGTAGGGTTGTGTAAGTGCCCCGCAGGGGTTGGTAGAGCTTGTAGGGTGCCATAAGTTTCCAGAGGGTTGTGTAGGGTTCCGTAGGGGCCTGTGGTGTTCCCTAGGGGCCTGTAGAGTCTCGTACGGTTCCGTAGGGGCCTGTAGTGTTCCCTAGGGGCCTCTAGAGTCTCGTACAGTTCCGTAGGGTCCTGTAGGTTTCCATAAGCGCCCGCAGAGGTCTGAAGGGGCCCGTCCTGTTCCGTAAGGATCCATAGGGTTTCCGTAGAGCTTCGTAGGTTCCCTAGAGGCCTGTAGAGTACCGCAGGAGCCAGTAGTGTTCTGTAGGGGCCCGTAGGGTTCCTTCCGTTAGGGGCTGGTAGTGTTCCGTAGGGGCCTCTAGGGTTGTGTAAGTGCCTGCAGGAGTCTGTAGGAATCCGTGGGATTCTGTAAGGTTCCGGAGGGTTCTGCAGGGTTCCGTAGGGGGCCCGTAGAGTTCCGTAGTGGCTGGTAAAGTTCCGTAGGGCCCTGTGGGGTTCTGTATGGACCTGTAGGGTTCCGTAGGGACCTGCAGGGTTCTGTAAGTGCCCGCAGCAGTCTGTAGGGTTCCGTACGGGTCTGTAGGGTTCCGTAGGCGCCTGCAGTGTTCTGTAGGAGCCTATAGGCTTTTAGTGAGGTTCCGTTGTGTTGCTAAGGGTCTTGTAGAGTGCTGTCGGGTCCTGGAGTATTCTGTAGGGTTCCAGAGGGGCTGGTAGGGGTCTGTCGAAATCTGTAGGCTTCCCTAGGGGCCCGTGGAGTCCCGTAGATTTCCGTAGGACCTGTAGGGTTGTGTAAGTGCCCGCAGGGGTTGTAGGAGCTTGTAGGGTGCCATAAGTTTCCAGAGGGGTTGTGTAGGGTTCCGTAGGGGCCTGTGGTGTTCCCTAGGGGCCTCTAGAGTCTCGTACCGTTCCGTAGGGGCCTGTGGTGTTCCCTAGGGGCCTGTAGAGTCTCGTACAGTTCCGTAGGGTCCTGTAGGTTTCCCATAAGCGCCCGCAGAGGTCTGAAGGGGCCCGTCCTGTTCCGTAAGGGATCCATAGGGTTCCGTAGAGCTTCGTAGGTTCCCTAGAGGCCTGTAGAGTACCGCAGGGAGCCAGTAGTGTTCTGTAGGGGCCCGTAGGGTTCCTTCCATAGGGGCTGGCAGTGTTTCCGTAGGGGCCTCTAGGGTTGTGTAAGTGCCCGCAGGAGTCTGCAGGAGTCTGTGGGGATTCTGTAAGGTTCCGGAGGGTTCTGCAGGGTTCCGTAGGGGCCCGTAGAGTTCCGTAGTGGCTGGTAAAGTTCCCTAGGGCCCTGTGGGGTTCTGTATGGACCTGTAGGGGTTTTTGTAGGGCGCCTGCAGGGTTCTGTAAGTGCCCGCAGGTGTCTGTAGGGTTCCCGTAGGGGTCTGTAGGGTTCCGTAGGCGCCTGCAGTGTTCTGTAGGAGCCCATAGGCTTTTAGTGAGGTTCCGTTGTGTTGCTAAGGGTCTTGTAGAGTGCTGTCGGGTCTGGAGTATTCTGTAGGGTTCCAGAGGGGGCTCGTAGGGGTCTGTCGAAATCTGTAGGCTTCCTAGGGGCCCGTGGAGTCCGTAGATTTCCGTAGGGACCTGTAGGGTTGTGTAAGTGCCCGCAGGGGTTGGTAGGAGCTTGTAGGGTGCCATAAGTTTCCAGAGGGTTGTGTAGGGTTCCGTAGGGGCCTGTGGTGTTCCCTAGGGGCCTGTAGAGTCTCCGTACAGTTCCGTAGGGTCCTGTAGGTTTCCATAAGCGCCCGCAGAGGTCTGAAGGGGCCCGTCCTGTTCCGTAAGGATCCACAGGGCTCCATAGAGCTTCGTAGGTTTCCTAGAGGCCTGTAGAGTACCGCAGGAGCCAGTAGTGTTCTGTAGGGGCCCGTAGGGTTCCTTCCATAGGGGCTGGCAGTGTTCCGTAGGGGCACTCTAGGATTGTGTAAGTGCCCGCAGGAGTCTGTAGGAGTCTGTGGGATTCGGTAAGGTTCGGAGGGTTCTGCAGGGTTCCGTAGGGGCCCGTAGAGTTCCGTAGTGGCTGGTAAAGTTCCCTAGGGCCCTGTGGGGTTCTGTATGGACCTGTAGGGTTCCGTAGGGACCTGCAGGGTTCTGTAAGTGCCCGCAGGTGTTCTGTAGGGTTCCGTAGGGGCCTGCAGGGTTTCGTAGGCACCTGCAGTGTTCTGTAGGAGCCCATAGGGTTTTACTGAGGTTCCGTTGTGTTGCTAAGGGTCTTGTAGAGTGCTGGTCGGGTCCTGGAGTATTCCTGTAGGGTTCCAGAGGGGCTCGTAGGGTTCCGTTTGATATCTGTAGGCTTCCTTAGGGGCCCGTGGAGTCCCGTAGATTCCGTAGGGACCTGTAGGGTTGTGTAAGTGCCCGCAGGGTTGGTAGGAGCTTTGTAGGGTGCCATAAGGTTTCCAGAGGGTTGTGTAGGGTTCCGTAGGGGCCTGGTGGGTGTTCCCTAGGGGCCTGTAGAGTCTCGTACCGTTCCGTAGGGGCCTGTATGTTTCCCTAGGGGCCTCTAGAGTCTCGTACAGTTCCGTAGGGTCCTGTAGGTTTCCATAAGCGCCCGCAGAGGTCTGAAGGGGCCCGTCCTGTTCCGTAAGGATCCATAGGGTTCCGTAGAGCTTCGTAGGTTCCCTAGAGGCCTGTAGAGTACCGCAGGAGCCAGTAGTGTTCTGTAGGGGCCCGTAGGGTTCCTTCCGTAGGGGCTGGTAGTGTTCCGTAGGGGCCTCTAGGGTTGTGTAAGTGCCTGCAGGAGTCTGTAGGAATCCGTGGGATTCTGTAAGGTTCCGGAGGGTTCTGCAGGGTTTCCGTAGGGGCCCGTAGAGTTCCGTAGTGGCTGGTAAGTTCCGTAGGGCCCTGTACCGTGCCGTAACTGCCTGCAGGGATCTTTAGGCTTCCGTAGGGGCTGGTAGGGTTCCATAAAGTTCCGTGGGTTCCTGCAGAGTTCTGCAAGTGCCCGCAAGGGCCTGTAGGGGCGCACAGTGTTTCTGTCAGGTTCCGTAGAGTTCCGTAGGGGCCATAGGTTTCCGTAGCGGCTGGTAGTATTCCGTAGGGTCTGTAGGGTTCCATAGGCACCTGCAGTGTTCTGTAGGAGCCCATAGGGTTTTAGTGAGGTTCTGTTGTGTCGCTAAGGGTCCTGTAGAGTGCTGTCGGGTCCTGGAGTATTCTGTAGGGTTCCAGAGGGGCTCGTAGGGTTCCGTTGAAATCTGTAGGCTTCCCAAGGACCCATAGAGTCCCGTAGGGACCTGTAGGGTTGTGTATGTGCCCGCAGGGGTTGGTAGGAGCTTGTAGGGTGCCATAAGTTTCCAGAGGGTTGTGTAGGGTCCGTAGGGGCCTGTGGTGTTCCCTAGGGGCCTCTAGAGTCTCGTACCGTTCCGTAGGGGCCTGTGGTGTTCCCTAGGGGCCTGTAGAGTCTCGTACAGTTCCGTAGGGTCCTGTAGGTTTCCATAAGCGCCCGCAGAGGTCTGAAGGGGCCCGTCCTGTTCCGTAAGGATCCATAGGGTTCCGTAGAGCTTCGTAGTTTCCCTAGAGGCCTGTAGAGTACCGCAGGAGCCAGTAGTGTTCTGTAGGGGCCCGTAGGTTCCTTCCGTAGGGGCTGGTAGTGTTCCGTAGGGGCCTCTAGGGTTGTGTAAGTGCCCGCAGGAGTCTGCAGGGAGTCTGTGGGATTCTGTAAGGTTCCGGAGGGTTCTGCAGGGTTCCGTAGGGGCCCGTAGAGTTCCGTAGTGGCTGGTAATAGTTCCCTAGGGCCCTGTGGGGTTCTGTATGGACCCTGTAGGGTTTTGTAGGGGCCTGCAGGGTTCTGTAAGTGGCCTGCAGGTGTCTGTAGGGTTCCGTAGGGGTCTGTAGGGTTCCGTAGGCGCCTGCAGTGTTCTGTAGGAGCCCATAGGCTTTTAGTGAGGTTCCGTTGTGTTGCTAAGGGTCTTGTAGAGTGCTGTCGGGTCCTGGAGTATTCTGTAGGGTTCCAGAGGGGCTCGTAGGGTCTGTCGAAATCTGTAGGCTTCCCTAGGGGCCCCGTGGAGTCCCGTAGATTTCCGTAGGGACCTGTAGGGTTGTGTAAGTGCCCGCAGGGGTTGGTAGGAGCTTGTAGGGTGCCATAAGTTTCCAGAGGGTTGTGTAGGGTTCCGTAGGGGCCTGTGGTGTTCCCTAGGGGCCTGTAGAGTCTCGTACAGTTCCGTAGGGTCCTGTAGGTTTCCATAAGCGCCCGCAGAGGTCTGAAGGGGCCCGTCCTGTTCCGTAAGGATCCACAGGGCTCCATAGAGCTTCGTAGGTTTCCTAGAGGCCTGTAGAGTACCGCAGGAGCCAGTAGTGTTCTGTAGGGGCCCGTAGGGTTCCTTCCATAGGGGCTGGCAGTGTTCCGTAGGGGCCTCTAGGATTGTGTAAGTGCCCGCAGGAGTCTGTAGGAGTCTGTGGGATTCGGTAAGGTTCCGGAGGGTTCTGCAGGGTTCCGTAGGGGCCCGTAGAGTTCCGTAGTGGCTGGTAAAGTTCCCTAGGGCCCTGTGGGGTTCTGTATGGACCTGTAGGGTTCCGTAGGGACCTGCAGGGTTCTGTAAGTGCCCGCAGGTGTCTGTAGGGTTCCGTAGGGGCCTGCAGGGTTTCGTAGGCACCTGCAGTGTTCTGTAGGAGCCCATAGGGTTTTTACTGAGGTTCCGTTGTGTTGCTAAGGGTCTTGTAGAGTGCTGTCGGGTCCTGGAGTATTCTGTAGGGTTCCAGAGGGGCTCGTAGGGTTCCGTTGAAAGTCTGTAGGCTTCCTTAGGGGCCCGTGGAGTCCCGTAGATTTCCGTAGGGACCTGTAGGGTTGTGTAAGTGCCCGCAGGGGTTGGTAGGAGCTTGTAGGGTGCCATAAGTTTCCAGAGGGTTGTGTAGGGTTCCGTTGGGGCCTGTGGTGTTCCCTAGGGGCCTGTAGAGTCTCGTACGGTTCCGTAGGGGCCTGTAGTGTTCCCTAGGGGCCTCTAGAGTCTCGTACAGTTCCGTAGGGTCCTGTAGGTTTCCATAAGCGCCCGCAGAGGTCTGAAGGGACCGTACTGTTCCGTAAGGATCCACAGGGCTCTGTAGAGAGTCATAGGTTCCCTAGAAGCCTGTAGAGTACCGCAGGAGCCAGTAGTGTTCTGTAGGGGCCCGTAGGGTTCCTTCCGTAGGGGCTGGCAGTGTTCCCTAGGGTCCTCTAGGGTTGAGTAAGTGCCCGCAGGAGTCTGTAGGAATCCGTGGGATTCTGTAAGGTTCTGGAGGGTTCTGCAGGGTTCCGTAGGGGCCCGTAGAGTTCCGTAGTGGCTGGTAACGTTCCCTAGGGCCCTGTACCGTTCCGTAACTGCCTGCAAGGATCTTTAGGCTTCCGTAGGGGCTGGTAGGGTTCCATAAAGTTCCGTGGGTTCCTGCAGAGTTCTGCAAGTGCCCGCAAGGGCCTGTAGGGGCCCACAGTGTTTCTGTCAGGTTCCGTAGAGTTCCGTAGGGGCCATAGGTTTCCGTAGCGGCTGGTAGTATTCCGTAGGGGTCTGTAGGGTTCCGTAGGCACCTGCAGTGTTCTGTAAGAGCCCATAGGGTTTTAGTGAGGTTCTGTTGTGTTGCTAAGGGTCTTGTAGAGTGCTGTCGGGTCCTGGAGTATTCTGTAGGGTTCCAGAGGGGCTCGTAGGGTTCCGTTGAAATCTGTAGGCTTCCCTAGGGGCCCGTGGAGTCCCGTAGATTTCCGTAGGGACCTGTAGGGTTGTGTAAGTGCCCGCAGGGGTTGGTAGGAGCTTGTAGGGTGCCATAAGTTTCCAGAGGGTTGTGTAGGGTTCCGTAGGGGCCTGTGGTGTTCCCTAGGGGCCTGTAGAGTCTCGTACCGTTCAGTAGGGGCCTGTAGTGTTCCCTAGGGGCCTCTAGAGTCTCGTACGGTTCCGTAGGGGCCTGTGGTGTTCCCTAGGGGCCTGTAGAGTCTTCTACGGTTCCGTAGGGTCCTGTAGGTTTCCATAAGCGCCCGCAGAGGTCTGAAGGGGCCCGTACTGTTCCGTAAGGATCCACAGGGCTCCATAGAGCTTCGTAGGTTTCCTAGAGGCCTGTAGAGTACCGCAGGAGCCAGTAGTGTTCTGTAGGGGCTTGTAGGGTTCCTTCCATAGGGGCTGGCAGTGTTCCGTAGGGGCCTGTAGGGTTGTGTAAGTGCCCGCAGG